>NW_025791065.1:0-155192 GCF_907164935.1 Osmia bicornis bicornis
GGGCCTTCCTGGATGGCAGGTGGATACTGTACACGGGCCGGGACGGTAAGCTGCACTGGAGAGAGTTCGACCGCGGAGTGCCCCAGGGGTCCAAACTGGGCCCCCCTTATGGAACGTGGGGTAAAACGCGGCGATGCGGGTGAACCTCCCGCCCGGGGTGTGGGCCACGGTATTCGCAGATGACTACTACCTGCTGGCCACCGGGCGGGACTGGTTGAGGACCTGCCGTCGTGCCGAGGTGGGGGTCGCCATCGTGTGAAGAGCGATCCGGGGGCTGGGTCTGGCGCTGGTTCCTCACAAGACCGAGGCCATGTGGTCCTTCGAGCCTCGACGTGGGGTAGCCCCTCCGGCCCAGCTCTGGCTCGAGGTCGGCGGGTGCGGGATCGTGATCGGCAGGGGTCTTCGATACCTCGGTCTGTATCTCGACAGCCACTGGCGGTTCGATGTTCACTTCGACCGCCTGGCTCCCCGATTGGAACAGGTGGCGACCAATCTTCGCCGCCTGTTGCCCAACCTCGGGGGGCCGGGAGTGAGAGTTCGCCGCCATTACGTGGAAATCGTCCGGTCGATAGCCCTAAACGGGGCTCCGATATGGGCCGGCGATCTGGCGGTCAGCAGGCACAGCTGCACTCAGCTGCGGCGAGTGGAGCGCCGGCTGGCCATCAGGATCGTGCGGGGCTACTGCACGATCCCCTACGAGGGGGCGATTGTCCTGGCGGGTCTCAGCCCACTCCGGTACCAGGCGGAGGTCGAATCCAGTACATACTGGTGTTCGCGAGTCCTCCGCCGGGGCCGACGATCGAGGAACACCGGAGCCAGACCCGACTGGTCGAGGCAGAAAGGTGGCAGAGATCCCTAGCAGAGGGGGCTACCGCCGGATGCCGCGCCGTCGGGGCGGTCCTGCCGATAATATCGGAGTGGCGGAATCGCGGCCATGGCGGCCTGTCGTTCCGGGTCACGCAGGTGAACCCCGGGAACACGGGGTGCTCGTGGAGTTCCTGTGCCGGAGGAACAGGGAATGGACCCCCTACTGTTGGCTCTGCGGGGCGGCGCGGGACACCGCACAACACACGCTGGCGGAGTGCCCGGTGTTTGCGGTGGCCCGCCACGCCCTGACGGCAGAAATAGGGGAGGATCTCTCGCCGGCAGGCGTCGTGAGACAGATGCTTGCCGGCGAGACAGAATGGAGGGCTGTGACCACCTTCTGCGAGGAGGTCATGAAATCGTGAAAGGTACGATCCTGCTCGGTGAGGTCGCGGACGTGGGACGCGACGACGTCGCCAGGATCCGCCGCCGTAAGGTGCGCCGGGGAGCGATGGCGGATTTCGCTGTTTGCCCCCCCGGCGCGACGGATGCGGGACGGAGTAGTGTAGCGGGAGGGCACACGGGCCCTCCCGCCTCCTGGGGAGATCTCACGGGGGGTGTTTCTTGTGGGGCGGGAGGGGTCGCGGTGTACCCTCCCGCCCCGGACGAAATCAGCCCGGACCCCGGTCGGACTCGGGGGCGTGCATGTGGGGAACCTGTTCCCAATCGGGGGCCCCTCTCCGTCCGCCTCGGGGGGCCGGGTGACGCCGGGCGGAGAGTGGCGATTTCCCTCCCACGTTGGGAGTGGCGCTGGCCCCCGCAGGGGGGTGCAGCGGAGCCGAGGGAGTCCCCCTGGAGTGTGGCCGGCCACGGCTCACTGCAGCCCACAGGTGGACGACTCGGCGGGCCGCAGGCCCGTTCTGTGGGCGCCATTGCACGCGGACCCGGGGTGTAGCCGGCACCGGAAGCCGGCGGAGCGAAGTGCTGGCGGGCGGGCGGGCGTTGCTCCTCCCCGTAGCCTGTGAGGAGATCGAGGCGCTGGGACTGCAGGCGGTACGGGCTGGGGTCCCGGCCGCCATTGCACGCTGTTCCCCCGCGATGGAGCCGGCGGAGGTCGCCGCGGGATTTTAGTCAGTAGGAATCTGACACTGCCCCGCTGCCCTCCTCCAGGGGCACGGGGGGTCTTATGCAAGATTTCCCCGAGAAAAAAGAAAAAAAGGTTAGGTTAGGTTAGTGTTGGCGAAATTCCCCAATTCTACGCCGAACGGCGAAGTTGGCAACGAAAATACTTCGTTGTTGCGTCGTTACCGATAGCGGCAGCACCTCTCGGGCCCTCTTTATCCACGCGGTCCCCTGTCCACGCGGAACCGGCACGATCGACGCCATGATCGATTCTTGTTCTTCTTGTACGTCGCTCGACGCGAGAACACGTGCGTTTCTGTCCACGCATTGTACAAGTTCAGTTACGTACCTTTCCGCCCACGCAACGCATATTGTTTCTGTCCACGCTTTACGGTGAAACGATATTCTGTCCACGCGTGTGCTTTGTAATTAAGATTAGTGTAAATATCTTTATATGTAAATAGTTGTACAGACGCTGCCCACGCATTTCTCTATAACTTGTGTAAATACCATTCCCTTTATTTCTGTGTTAAAATATACATTATTGTAATCGTTACGCAGGCGTGTTACTTTCTGACCATTCTGACCACGCAAAACGCAAACATTTTGGTCCTTCGAGCCGGATTAACACGCCCGGGCTCGCGTAACGGTCGTTGCGACGCGTAACGGTAGTGTTTCGCCGCCATTACGTGTAGTGACCGCGCTTCACGCGAATTCAGTGACTCGCTGTGTGCGCGGAACACGCTAGAGGTGAATTGTGCCGTTAACGAACGCTTGTGACTTCGGTAATTTTCTAAAGTTCTCAGTGACACTCAGTGGTAAGAATGCCGAAATCACGCGATCCGTCTCCGGCCTCAAAACCGGAAGAGACGCCGGCGGCCATGACGGCGTCCGATTTCGATACAGACCACGCAGCGGAAACGACCACGCAGCCATCGCAGGTCGCTCGTCCACGCTCGCCGACCACGCTTCAAGTCCCTGAAGAGACCACGCAGGCCACGCGCACACGCTCGCCCACGCGCCTGACATCGGAGCTTCAGGTGCGTTCCCGTGTCCAGGAGGAGCGTCTTGACACCCTCCTGGCCATGGTGGAGGACCTGCAGGTGACCCCCAACAAGGCCCCCGCAGAAGTCGCGCCAGAAGAGCCAGAGCTCATGAGGACATCGATTCTGGAAATTCATGTAGAATTCCAACGCGAACACGCAGCCCTCTCCAAGGTTTGGCCGTCCACGCAGCTCCACCACGCCTACTTTAAGGAAAAGGTGGCCTCCAACGAAGCTCGCGTCGTTCTATCGGCACGCAAACTTCTGGCGCAACTGGAACAGAAGATTAAACAGAACACGCAGCCCTCGCAGACCACGACGGCCTCGTCGACCGACGCGCCCACGCAGTCCTCGGCAAGCCTATCACGACTCCCCGAGATCGCTGTGTCCCGAAATTTGAGGAAGACTATAGCAAATGGACAGAGTTTAAGGCCCATTTTGCCTCCGTCATCAGCGAACGCGCCGACTTCGCAGCCCACGACAAGTTTCTGTACTTGAAGGGAGCAGTTACAGGCCACGCGGCAAATTTGATCAGCCATTTGCCAACCACAGATGGCCCGCTTGATCAGGCATGGCAGCTGCTTGATGGCCGCTACGATAACAAGCGGCTAAATGTGCAGTCTCACATGGATCGGCTCGCAAATCTTAAGCCGATGAAACTGCGAAAGGCGGCTTCACTCCGGAAAATGGTCAAGATTATTCAGGAGACGCAGCAAGCGCTACGCTCGTTCGGGTTGGAGGACGCACACAATTGCTTTCTCCTCACCATCCTCGTCCGACTGCTCGACGCCGACACGCGCGAGCATTGGGAGTCGTCGCTGGCCACGAAGAAGGAGTACCCGACGCTGAAGGAACTGACCACGTTCCTGCTCGCCCGCGCACGCACTCTCGAACAGCTGGAGCAGCTCAGCACTGTTCGTGCCGCACAGCCCACGCCGACAGCTCCAGGCAGGACCACACAGCCTGCGCAGCAACGCTCCGCTCCCGCACGAGCCGCAGCCCACGCAGGAACCGCCAGACCAGCTGCTCCAGCCCACACAGCACCCGCAGGAAACAACAGATCCACACAGTCCGCACTCTATCCGTGCGCTTTCTGTCAGAAAGACCACTTTCTGTCAGCATGCCCGGTCTTTAGAGCTCTGACCCCGCACGACCGCGCCAACGTGGTCAAGGCACACGCACTTTCCGTGAACTGTCTTGGCAACCACAATCTACGCGGCTGCCGAACACGACAACGTTGCAAGATCTGCGACGAGATCCACCACACCATGCTGCATGGGGCCGACATTAGCAAGGTGCTGGTGCCAGGCCTTCCAGCAGCAGCAGCGCAGATCACGCCCACGCCGGCTCCAGCAGCCACCACGCAGACCGCGCCAACCACTTCAGCGACCACTCATTGAAGTGAAGGTGCAGTCGTCAACGCACCCGCAGCCATCGCAGCCCACGCACACAGAAATCGTTCAGCCCACGCAACCAGTACACGCAGGCCACGGACAACGCTTCTAGCAACGGCACTCGCAAGAGTGCACATTGACCTCGCAGTGCAGCAAGTAAGAATACTCATTGATTCAGGCTCTGAAGTCTCGTTGATTTCAGAGTCATTAGTAACGCAGCTCAGACTCAGAAGACAACGCTCCTCGTTGAATGTCCACGGAGTTGGTGGAGCAAGGACCTCGCAGACGAATGGAGTGGTCAATATTACCCCCATTCCAATTACAGACCACTCTCCAGTCACCATTTCAAGAACATGTGCTGACGAAGGGTGAACCACTGCTTACAATTGCTGAACCTACCAGCTGTCCAACGCTGCCATCGCATCTGGAGAAATTGAATCTAGCAGATCCGCAATTTTCCGTCTCCAGACCGGTGGACATTATTCTCGGAGCCGACGCAATAAGGGCAATTCATCAAGCCCAACATCATCCGGAACGCTTCAACACCGTTGATCGGCTCAACTTTCGATCTTCGGTTGGCTCGTAAAACGGGCCCCTCGAGGGCATTCAGAACATTCGCAGGACCTCTCATCAGGTGACGGTCAGTAACACCGATTGCCAGTTGGACGAGTTACTCAGCCGATTCTGGACGCAGGAAGAGCCACCGCAGGACACGGCACCCTTGCTCACACCAGAAGAGCAAGAGTGCGAAGATCATTTCCAGACCACGCATTCGCGAGACTCCTCAGGAAGGTACATCGTGCGATTGCCGCTCAAACTCCATCCACGAGCACTTGGCAAGTCATACCAGACGGCGCACCATTGTCTTCAGAGGACACTCCGACGATTCAGCAAGGACGCTCAGTACAAACAGCTGTACACCAAGTTCATGCTCGCATATGAGCAGCTTGGTTACATGGTAAGACTGAATAATGACTCAATAATCAGTCCGTTTCAGTACTTTCTTCCGCACCATGGCGTTCTCAAGTTGGGCAGCACGACCACCGTCTTGCGCGTGGTGGTCAATGGCTCCAGCCCAACTTCTTCAGGACACGCATTAAATGATCTTCTTCACACCGGTCCGAACCTTGTGCTGAACATCGCAGATCTGCTCATCTGGATATGTAGCGTCGAAACTCAAACCTTTTGTCTGAGCTCCGTGGTTCATGTAAAAGGAAAGACATTATGGTAAATAAATGTACAAATAATTAAACACAATTTTTGGGGGCATACCCCAAGGTAAAAAAGACCTTGCGGCCAAAAAAAACCTCGATAAAATAGTATATTTATTGATAATCTGTTTGTATCAATGTGAGGTGTGTGTCTTATGTGTGTAGTTGGATTTGGCTGATTATTCTTCACGTAATCAGATTGGATCGTGTTTGATCGCGTGTTAAGTTGTATGGAGACGCGGAGTCTCCATAGGCTGGACCGATGTGTGGCAGCTTTTTATTTTTGATGACGATATGTAATCGTCATGGGCTGGACCGATGGACGGCAGCTTGTTTTTGTTATTGTGTAATCAGGGTGGTTACATGGAGCAACCGACCCTACCGAGTCGTCGTCACGACCGCGTATAGTTTGCATTGCGCCAATGTGTAATGTATAATCAGGGTGGTTACGTGGAGTAACCAACCCTACCGGGTCGTCGTCACGACCGCTGTTGGTTTGTGTATGTGTTTGGGCTGTGAAATGCCGCTTTTGTGATTACGTACCTTTGTAATCTGATAGAACTACGTCTTTGAACGGTAAAACTCTCCAGTTCAATGAAACACTGTATAAATGTGAAGAATTACACTGTTTACTGTGTCCCTTTGCGAATCAGGAAGAACTGTGTAGGGCCCTCGAGCGGTACGCTCGACCGCCCTAGACCCAGCTACCCCTTCCCCACAGCGTGGGCGACGCATAGCGACGTCAATTTTTTCTTTGACGCGCACCCGTCCCAGGGCATTGCAACGGCCAACTAGCCGCGCGAAATTTAAAGAAGATTTGGGTCTGTTTCGACCCAACAGGATACGCAGATTCAAACATCTGTTTGCAACCGACATCACGAAGATGTACCGCCAAATCAAGGTGCATCCGGAGGACTGGAGCTTGCAGCAGATACTCTGGCTTGATGAAACTCAACAGGAAACGTAGTACCAGCTGACCACGGTCACGTACGGAACGAAAGCTGCACCGTATCTGGCCGTGAGAACGCTCTTGCAACTCGCTGACGACGAAGGGTCGAAATGTCCCCTTGCCGTCGAACCCATCAAAAATGGCAGGTACGTCGATGACATTTTTGGTGGCGCAGATACGGCAGACCATCTACAGGATGTTGCAAGTCAGCTGACGCAACTTTGCCAAGCGGGTGGATTTCCGTTGACAAAATGGCACTCTACCAGCAAGTCGTTGCTTGAAGCCCTCGCAGATAATCAGAATAACGCATCAATTTCGTTTGAAGACTGCGAAACCAAGATTCTCGGAATCAAATGGACACCGCATGAAGACGCATTCAATTTCGCAACCATATCAGCTACTCAACGCACGCAGTTCACGAAATGCCCCGTCTTCTCAGAAGTAGCACAACTATTTGATCCTCTCGGTTTTGTTGCACCTGTAGTTATTAGAGCCAAAATTCTAATTCAAGAGCTCTGGTTACAGGAACTCGGCTGGGACGACCTGCTGCCTCTTTCAATTACAAATCGCAGGCTCAGCATCAGAGAAGATTTAACGCGCCTGGCCAGGCTATCCATTCCACGATGGTTCAACACACTGACCACGTCAACAGTTGAGCTACATGGTTTCTCTGATGCTTCTGTCCTCGCAATGGCAGCTGTCGTCTATCTCATTGTCCACGCACCGTCCACGGGTACCCACACTTCTCTCATCTGCTCGAAAACGCGAGTGACACCACTCAAACGTCTGACCATCCCGAGGTTGGAACTCACCGCAGCGCTGCTACTTTCAAAACTGATGAGGCATGTTCACGCTACTTTGAACATGCCCGTTTCTCAGACATTTATGTGGACGGACTCAGAAGTTACGCTGGCATGGATCAAAACCCACCCCTCCAAATGGAAGGATTACGAACGCAACAGGGTAATCCAAATCCAGGAGATTACGCAGAACTTTCACTGGAGGCATGTACCAGGATCATCGAATCCAGCTGACTGCGCGTCAAGAGGCATGACGACAGATCAGCTACAGCAGCACTCGCTTTGGTGGACGGGACCACCGTGGCTCACGCAAACGCAGAACGCATGGCCCAAGCAGACCAGTGTCGACGCAGACGAGTTGGGTGCCCCAGAAGCTCGTGCTGTCGTCGCACTCCACACAGCAAACGCAGTAAAAGAATATTCATGGGAGCTAATCTATAAATATTCTTCTTTTAACAGATTACTCAGAATCACCGCTCTCTGCCTCAAATTCGTGGACAAGCTGTTCAAACGACAAGATGCTTCGCCCACGCTTCTCATTACCGCAGCTGATATGGAAAGGGCCAGAATTTACTGGATTCAGGCCACGCAGTCTACGTTCTTCACAGACGAACTCGCTGCACTCGCAAAAGGAACAACGCTTCCGTCTACGCATTCGTTCACGAGGCTCACCGCTTACCTCGACCATCAGCGAATCGCCAGGGTAGGCGGGCGCCTCCAACACTCAGAACTTTCGCAGGATGGCAAACACCCGGTAATTTTGCCTCGTGATTCGAGACTGTCAACGCTTCTCATCGACCACGCTCATCATCAGACCATGCACGGAGGTACGCAATCCACTCTTGCCTTTCTCAGACAACGCTACTGGATCACCGGTGGACGAGCTCCAGTGAAAACGCATATCCTGAGGTGTGTGAAGTGTGCTCGGCAGAGGGGGATCCGTGCCCATCAACTGATGGGCCAACTACCTCTTTGTCGGGTCACTCCATCACGCCCGTTCACCCACACAGGGGTGGACTACGCAGGACCGCTCACGCTGAAAACTTGGAAGGGAAGAGGAGCCAAGACGCAGAAAGGGTGGATTTGCGTATTTGTGTGCTTCGCAACATCCGCCGTGCACTTGGAAGTTGTTTCGGACTACACGACAGACGCTTTCATCGCAGCATATCGCAGATTTACCTCAAGACGAGGCATCGCAGCCGCTCTCTATTCAGACTGCGGCACCAACTTTCAAGGAGCAGACACGCAATTAAAGAAGCAGTTCACGCAGAGCACGCAGGAAAATCAGAACATCGCAGCACTGCTCGCTGAGGACGGCATTCAGTGGCATTTCAACCCTCCTGCCGCCCCTTACATGGATGGAAAATGGGAAGCGGTTGTGAAATCTCTCAAGTTTCACCTCAAGAGGACGGTTGGGGACGCTCTACTGACGTACGAGAAATCAGTAACATTGCTCACGCAGATAGAAGCGATTCTCAACTCGCGGCCACTGGAACCACTCAGCGACGATCCAGACGACATCGCAGCCCTCTCACCAGGACATTTCCTGATCAGAACGCAGATCAACGCAGTGCCAGAGCCCACGCTCCTAGAAGTCGCAGTCAATCGCTTGTCAAGATGGCAATTTTTACAACAGCGCCTTCAACAATTTTGGAGACTCTGGTCCACGCAGTACCTTCAACGACTCCAGGCAATCTCGAAGTGGCACCATCCATCAAATGAGATCAAGGTAGGCACTCTTGTTCTTATTACTGATGAACGCTTGCCCCCAGGGAAATGGCCCATGGCACGGGTTCTCAAACTCATACCAGGCAAGGACGGATTGACCAGAGTCGTCGAGCTCAAGACGGCCACCACGACGCTCACGCGGCCCATCGCCAAGCTGGCCATACTACATCAGCCCTCGCAGAACAGCTAGGACACGCAGACCACATCATCGACCAGTCGCTGATGGCCGGGGGAATTGTTGGCGAAATTCCCCAATTCTACGCCGAACGGCGAAGTTGGCAACGAAAATACTTCGTTGGTGCGTCGTTACCGATAGCGGCAGCACCTCTCGGGCCCACTTTGTCCACGCGGTCCACTCTCCACGCGGAACCGGCACGATCGACGCCATGATCGATTCTTGTTCTTCTTGTACGATCGTCCGACGCGAGAACACGTGCGTTTCTGTCCACGCATTGTACAAGTTCGGTTACGTACTTTTCCGCCCACGCGACGCATATTGTTTCTGTCCACGCTTTACGGTGAAACGATATTCTGTCCACGCGTGTGCTTTGTAATTAAGATTAGTGTAAATATCTTTGTATGTAAATAGTTGTACAGACGCTGACCACGCATTTCTCTATAACTTGTGTAAATACCATTCCCTTTATTTCTGTGTTAAAATATCCATTATTGTGATCGTCACGCAGGCGTGTTACTTCCTGACCATTCTGACCACGCAAAACGCAAACAGTTAGGTTAGGTTGGAGTCTCGTGCTGGCTGCCGAGCTGGTCGGACGTGTCGTTCGAGGGTCCCGTGGCCTGCCAAGCATCTGGCGCTGCGGGGTTACATCGTTCTTTGTTTCCTTGATTTTTCTTGATTTTCTACTACTTCTTCGGTTTTTCTTCGGTTTTGCAACATCAGTAATTCCTACGATTTCGCGACCTCTGCGGCCCTTGCTGTGCTTCGCGGCGCCTCACGACTATGTGGATACTAAGTGCTAGGTTATCTTCTTTGGTGCATGTGTGTGCGCGTTCTTTTGTGTCTCCCCGTAATCTGGGCGTTCTATAAAGTGTTACGGAAGTGTCCAGTGTACGAGCTCGCTTCACTAATGTTTACTGCAAGCATGCTTTGCGGTTCTATTTCGTGCGTGCGACGTACATTCATCGAGGACCTCGAGTGTTATGGGCATTGCTGATGCAGCCTCCTTATCTTGGCGACTGGTCCACCCTGATCTGCCTCACAAATCTAAATTGACATCTACCCAACCCGACTCACGAGATGAGAACTGTGACATGAGGGTTTTGAGAGAACCAAGGGAAGGTTACGTGCACTGCTGCCATTGTTGATGCTGCCTTTTATCTGTCGGGCTAATCAACCCTGATTTGGCATATCAATCAAGTTTGACACCTTCTCAGCCTGTCTTACGAAAGGGCAACTGCAACACACATTGCGAGCCGCCCACGGTTGTCATAATGGTATGTCACTCCCGCACAAATAACCGAAGGAAGGGTAAGTTTGAACCAGGAAATTTTAATTTCAATCCCAGCCTCAACCCTAGTCTCAATTTCAGCTTCATACATTATAAACTAATCAAACGCAAACACAATTGCATAACCTAATTCAACCATAGTTTGCTCTCTGTTAATTACAAACCGGCGATGGCTTCTGGAAGCTGTCGTCTGCTCACCAAGTATCGGGCTCTCTGTCAGAAATATGCAAACGATTGTGCTAAACCCTCATGTAACAAGTATAGCCTAAATCTATGAATGCTTCTTTCATATCTCTTATATCTCCTGTGGCACTATGGCTCGTCTGTCTGACCAACTAGCAACGTAGAGAACTGTATTAATTGAATGGAACTCCCTTTGGAGGCGGGGATTGTAGAAATCCGTCCCAGCTTCCTTGGCCCGACGTCGTTAAAAATGAAGCAAAAGGGGTCGCGCGCGAAGTCCTTATTATAGCTAACAGGCGGGTTTCACGTGCATGGGCGCGACTTGGCCACACTCCTTGGACGTTGACTGATGGCTGATCCACTGACCTGTTTTTATCATCACCCGCAAGCGGGCGGCGGAATTCGCTCGTCGCTCGTCCGCATGTTTCTCCCATCTCTCGATGAGGCGCTTCGCCTCCAACGAGTGGCTCACGCGGTTCGGGTGATCTCTGACCTGCTGAAGTCTCAATTATACTCTAACTTCATTGTGCAACTGCTTGGGCAAGCAGCTAGGGAATAACCAACTGCGATTACCGGCTCATCAACGTTGAATCCATCCAATCTTAAATCTAATTTCTAGCTCACATATGTACCTAAAACCGAGTACGAAACCTCTCATAACTCTAATGTAACCTTTCACATCTGGCGAACATCGTTTCTAGCATTCTGCTGATCCTAAAATCCTGAAATAGTGATCAGCAGCCTATTTTGTGAACTTACATTTATGGCCCCTTAGCTTCAACTCCCACGTTAATACAAACTCAATTTACGAATCCTCTCAGACTTCTAATCCTAGATAGATTCATAATTATGAATGATGAATTATCAACTCAGCTCCCTGTTGTCCTTAATTTGGAAATGTTGAACTATAACATACTCTTTATGCAAACTACCTTCATCAACCTAAATATAATTGCATTGCCTGCGTTGCACGACTGTCAATCGGCAACCTCAAACTCCAGGCTCATCACGTTCGTGTCCTGGTTCTTTGCTGGGCTATGATTTGAAATATGGAATTGATTGCCCCTGGAGGCGGGGTTACAGAATACGTCTCCACCTCCCTGGCTTGTCGTAAAAGGGCGACTAAAAGGGACCTCGCGCGGAGTCCTCTCCAGATTGGCGCCTTCAGGCCGTCGTACACGGGCGCGGCTCGCTTGCACTTCTTCCTACATCGGCCGATGGGTGCGTCTCATCGACTAAGCTCTGGACATGTCGTGCGAGTGGGCGACTTAATACGCTCATCGCCCGCCGTGCGCGCCTTTCACCCGCTTGACGAGACGCTTAAAACTTCTAGCTCTCACGCCTAATTTTAAATCCAATCATGAAAACTCAACTCTAATACAGGCTTCATTGTTCGAATACCTACCTATCTCCCTGGCAACGCTTAATTTTGAGAAAGATTCGCATCAATTGCCTTCGCGGGACTGTATTAATTGCCTCTTAATTTTATTCTTATGATAAGTTAATTCAAATCTACGACTCTTCTCAATTCTCAATCGTAATACTAACATAGTCCTTCAACTACGAATTCATTGACCCTGGTTCCTTGTCAACTTTAGAATTTTGACTATTTCAAGATTGCGTTTCATCAATTTAATCATAATTGCATTTTGCACAGCATGATTTTCAATTGATGACCTCGAGTTTCAGGCGTATTAAGCTCGCGTCTCGACCCTCTCCCGGACTCCGATCCGCGGTTGATTTTCCTTACCGTACTCCCCGTGTGGGCCCATCCCAACTGCTATTTGCCAAAGGTGACGGAACTCGTTAACCCGGCTTCGGACTGCCTGGCCTGCATACTGCACCCATTAAATTTTAAGTCGGATTTTGTATGGCTTGGCAAGTTGCCCGTGCGGAAGTGCTCCTTCGCGGCTCCCCTTCCTCCCTGCTCTCGCTCAGCGTGGCCTCACGAGTACGACTTCGCCTCAATTTTCCAGACACGCGAATAATATACTTGGCATCGATTGTGCCGGTAATGATCAACTCAATGAGTGAACCCTACCTTCGAACTTCTGTGTATGTGCCCTATTTTATGACACGAGTACAGCATTCCTATTACTGGACTGGGTAAACACAAACATTAAGTTATGATCAAGCAATAATGCCTGCAAGGCGTCCATTTATTAATAACATTCTACGTAACTCCTTACCTTCCCTTACAATGTTTTCTTGACATATAAATTCACAGATAAACTCGCAGATACAATAATACACATACTAAACTCACATACTTAACTCACATACTCGCAAACATAATTAGGTGGTCGGGTTGAGTACGTGCGTGCGTTTGGCTTGCCCTCACTAATGCCATTAATTTCGCCGGTCTGGCCTCACCGGCGCCCACGGCCACCCCTCGCCCGGGATCCGCGTGTGCCGCGGGAGTGACGGGAGCCTCGCCGGCGGACTCGACGAGGCACCATTAACCCTGCGCGTTCTCTTGCTCTCTCCACACTCTCCTTTTTGGTCATCACCTCGGTTACAAACGATATAAGAGAGCGTCGCCTTCGTCTATCCAGCTCCCCTACCTCCAGGTATAGAAGTGTTCGTTGCACTGCCCAACGATCACACACAAACACTGTGTGGCACGCATCATCGTCCACTGGAGGATCGCAAAACCAGCAGCTCGGGGACGGACTTCTTCCTATCCGATGGAGATAATGAGCAAAGCATCCGTGACCTGTCATCACCTGCGCCAGATTATAGGTTAGGTAACGTGCTCCATTGCTCTCCACCCACGCCTCGATGTTGGGAATCAGCCTGCGAGTCCAGGCGCCGCTCTCCGAGGTTGTCCATCGAGTTTGCCAGCGATCAAAGGTGTCATATTCCACCACCTGCGGCAGATTCACGCGCTCTTCCGGGTCCTCCGCCTCCTCGTACCCATACAAAGCGGCCCTGGCCCTTATTAACAAGTCCCACGGCATGCAACCTGCTGCGCGCACAATGCCTCTGATGAAACGGTACGATACGCGCGTGTCACGCGCAGTAACCCCAACCGCTGTGTCGATGTCAATCGCTGTCTCACACATCCGTACTCCACCGCCTCGCTCCATACCGGAGACGCATACAAAACTATAGATTCTAGCACTCGGTAATACAGCAAACGCGGTTTCGGACCGCATCCTCGTGGATTCGGTAGCAGCCACGAGAGGTGCTGCGCTACTTTCACTGCCTTCTCACATACCCGGCTCATTTGACTATGAAAGAGTCTGCTATTACTGAACATCACACCAAGGTACCTAATCGAGCGCGATGTCCTGATTATCGCGGCCTCGTACGATAGTACAAGTCCGTCGGGTACGCGCCGCCCAGTTAAGAGCACTACTTCAGTTTTCTCTTTCGCGAGAACCAGTCTCTCTCTCTCGTACCACGCCCCCCCACACGTAAGGCATGTTCTGGCCAGCTCGCGCACTCTGTCTAATGATCGGGCCTACTATAAGCAGACGCCATTATCATCCGCGAAACCCACGGTTGTCACGCCTGGTGGCAGCAGCACCTCAGCAGCCCGTCGTACGATAGGTTCCACAACAGTGGTCCCAACACTGATCCTTGTGGCACCCCACCAAATACAGCTGCTTCCACCCACTCACCGCTTGGCGTCCGGGTTCCCACTCTTCGCTCGCTTAAATAGCTAGGTAACATGTCCATTCATTATCCGTCGGAAACCCACGGCGCTCAGCTGCAGCCAGGATGCGGTCCAACGCACTGTATTAAATGCATTTTCACATCCAGGGTAATTAGCAGACAGTGATTTCGCCCTCTGCGCGCACGATCCCACTCCGACATGACCACCTTCATCGCCTGATGAGTTGATCTGCCCTCCGTGAACCCAAATTGACGCACCGACAGCCCTCCAGACAGGCCAAATCGCTTCTAGCATTACACGCGCAAAGCATATTCGAAACACTTCCCCATGTTTGACAGCATGCAAAGCGGTCGAAGGTCGGAAAGAGAATTACAGGCTTTCCCGCCTTCGGTATTAAAGCCAGAACTGCCCTACTTTCCAAGCCCTTGGAAAGTATCCTAAGCCTCAGACAGGAATTGAAAAGGGCACAAACCCAGCCGATGCAGTGTTACGCAGAACGTGAATGGCCTCGCCAGTGATTTCATCTGGACCCGGAGCTTTTCCTTTCTTCCACATCCCATTGCGTACCTCACATCTTCGTTCGTGAACACGTCCCCCTGGCCGAGGTGCCCTCCCCTGGGCTTCAGCATCTCTTTCTGGTGTTAGGAGGAACGCGCTTGACCCTGCGGCTACCCCCGCGATCTCGCGTGCGTTGGATGCCGACGACGTTGACACTCCTTCCTGACGTGGCCAGTTCAATGAAGCCTGCGCTGCTTCTTCTCCTCTTGGTTCGTCCTCCGCCTCTTCTTCTGCTGCACTACTCCTTGGGATGGCAGCCTCTTCTTGTCGCTCCTGCTCCACCACGAAAAGCGCGGACACCGTTGCGTGGAACTCCTCTCGGTTGAGGCGAACCAGGGGCGACTTCCCCTTCAGACGATTCATGACCGCCTTGTAGGGTTTCCCCCACGGATCTTATTCGATAGTCGAGACCATCTCACTCCACGATGCCTCTTTAGCTCGACGCAATGCCAGGATAAGGCACGTCGGCTTTCCAGCATCTCCATGCGATACGGGTGCGCCTGCTGTCGTGCGGCCGTCGGGCTCCGGCGAGCCACCTTCTGCCAGCGGTGGCGGAGACTCTTTGCTTGGAGACTAAGATCTGCTATCTCCTGGCTCCACCATGGTACATTTTGAATTTTCCTCCTCTTGCGGGTCGGCAATGGTGGACGGGTTGACTGAAAGAGCGTCTCTAACTCCTCAATCACTTCATCAATTTCGGCCACGGTGCACAGCGGCGGTAGCGCGGACTGTTCCGATGGAGCGGCTGCTGCAGCTCCTCTCTCTTGACTACGTTGAACTGTTGGATCCACGCCTCCATGTCCGGGCGACCTAGTCTCGCCTCCCAAAGAGAATCCTCGGGCGAACCAATAGTCTCTCGTCTCGCTTTAAATCGATGAATAAGATAGCGGTGATCCGACCCCGAATAGCGCGTGGACACTGTGGACCTAGATATTCGACCGTGGAGGCTGCGGCTACACGCAAGGGCATCGATTCGAGAACCCACGCCACCACGCTCGAATGACGAGCCTCCTTGACTTGCCACGGGCATCAGCCCTGCTTGCACAATCAAATCCATCATACGTCGACCGCGTGAATCCACGCGATCTGATCCCCGGTGCGGAGAGCGGGATTGAAATCCCTGGCGATTATAATCGGTTTCCTAACACTTGACAGACATGTCGCAAGACCCCGTAATTGACCTTCAATGCTTTCTATAGTCAGTGATGGTGAGAAGTAACAACTCACTATCACAAACTCGCGAGTCTCCAATGCCACGCATCCGTCTGTCTCAAACACCTTTCTAGTCACCCCCATGTCGCAGCTAGGACGATTCGTATACCACACGCAGGCTGAGCTGCTCCTGTCCTGATGCCAATTCGGATGAGGATTAACGGCTCACTGATGACGACTATATCCGCGCGAAACTCGTTCACGGCCTGCCACAAGAGATCCTGTGCCGCGCGGCATCTGTTTAAACTGATCTGCAGTACGCTGAACGCAGACATGTTTTCCTCTTCTCTTTCTTCTTCGGCTCGGAGATTTAGCAGCACAGTAACGTAGCTATCGGAACAAAAGGAAACGGGCACTCTTAAGTACAAGGATCTACATTTAAGTCGAATTGAACTGACATGGTAGTGATCAACACTTACTGCGACTTGTAACGGTAATGACAACCCCGGTTATGACCCTCACGGTACAAGGATCCTAAAACACAGCAAACAATGAGTAACATGGGTTCGGAAAGCGAACCAAATGACTTATGATCTATAATTTAAATCTGAATCAAAAGGGGGAAAGAAAGGAAGGGAAAGAGAATAAGGGAAAGGAAGGAAAAAGGGAAGGGGAAAAAAGGGGGGAAAGAGGGGGAGAAAAGGGAACAACTGTAGCACGGAAGGGATTGTTTCAACTGACTCGCATCAATCTGCGTGCATCGCCCTCCCTCTCCGCCCTGCCCTATCAACTTAATTCAACTCACGCAACCCAATCCAAGGATGAAGCGGGACAGCGGGCTGACCTGACCCGACTTAGAAACAAGTCATGGAACCACTCGACAACGTGAAGGAAGTCAAGCCAAGCCAGGATTTAACTGAATATATTTAATTAATTAAGCTAGTCAAGATCGAACTAATTCAATCAACTTCATCAAGAATAAGGATAGAACTAAGCAGTTAGTATCAGGACACCGGCAAACCGAACAGCTATTTACAGTCGGCATTCGGCCAATATCCAGCATGGTTGACAATCAAGGACTAACCAGCTACGTATTAATAGGAGCAACGGCAACGGAATGAACACCAACATCAGCAACAATAGTAGTGTTTAAACGGGCAGGCTGAACAAACAAGGATGGTGCGATAAACGTTAATCGACAAATGATCACTCAATACTTACTTACTCAGCGATGCTTGTCGTAGGATGACTGATAGTGATCGGCTGCGTCGCTCTTCCTCTGTTTTGCTCCTCCTTCCTCTTCTTCTTCACCCGCCTCTGCTATAGACGCGTTGGCGCGTGGGCGTTGTCGGCGACAGCGGGTCCTTTTCGCTGCGAGGATGACCAATGTGCTGTGGTGTGCTGTGCTGATCTGCTGCGCTTAGTTATGCACAATAACCCCTCACTGCACCACGGCGCACGTATCGACACACGCGTATTGCTCCAAGCTTCGATTCGGAGTACCACAAACAGCGCGAACTTGCGACTTCCCCAGTTAGAAATATACTAAATGAAGGCCCCTACGAGGTGCCCCAATTTATATCCAGAGCGGCCGGCAATCGTTGTGGCTGGGGGAACCTGCGAGGGGTAGTCCCTCACCCTTGAGCCCCGCTTTCGAGACACGCGCTTCGGCACACTCCCCTCGCTTTCTCGCCTCCCCTCGATCGAAGCAGGGGTCTCGTGGTCGTCTTCAACAAAGCCCGGCAACCCAAAACTTACCAAGCCTTCGATGAAAGGACCTAATCAAGTCAACATTAATAACGTGAATAAATTACAATTAAATCAATTGCACTCACTGATCAATAACGGTCAAGGGTGGTGACTTAATAAAGCATAGACCAGACTTTCGATTATATCAGATCCTATTTGCTGTGGAAGTATAGAATCAAGTCTCCCCTGGAGGCGGGGGTTACAGAATACGTCTCCAGCCTCCTTGGCTTGTCGTAAAAGACGACTACAAAGGAATCGCGCGCGAAGCCCCTTCAGATCGGCAGTATCGGACCCTTTGTACACGAAGACAGTTCGTTCGCACCCCCTTTAGACGCCGACCGACGGCTGACCCATTGACCCAGTTTCGGCCGCTACCTCCGAGCGGGTGACGTAATCCGTTCATCACCCGTTAGTACGCGCCTCCCACCCGCCCAACGAGGCGCTTAAAACTGCTAGCTTTCATGCCTAATCTAAAGTTCAAATTTCGAAAATCCAATTTTAATACATGCTACTTTTCCCGAACATCTACCTCTCTCTCCGACAATTATTCTTGGAAGCAATCTGCACCAACTTTCTTTCGCGAAAATTGTATTTAATTAGCTATAAAATTAATTTTCCTGGCAAATTTAAAATTCAAGGTTTTGGTTCGTATGAATTCTTAATTATAATATTAATGTGATTCTTCAAACACGAAACATCAATTCTAGTTTTCTGTAAATTTTGGATTTTGATAAATTTTGAATTTTATTACATTTTAAATTTCCTTACATCAATTTAATTAAATTCAATTAAAATCGCATTAACACGACGCGCGATCCCCAATCAGTGACCTCTAATCGCGGACGCATTACGTTCGCGTCTCGGCTCTCTCCCGGATTCCGACCCGCGGCTTCTTCTTTGATCCCCTCTCTCGCGCTCGCTCTTCACAGCATCCCGAGCTCGATCTTTCCCTCTCACTGTACCTGCCGGGCAGTGGATCGAGACCGGCCGGCCTGAACCTTCCTCTCGCTGGCCGACTCTCGGCGACCCGCGACCCTTCTTACTCTTCCCCTTAGGTTCTCTGATTGCATCCGCACTATACGTAGCTTTCCGCTTACGGTGCCCTTACACACATGGAGTATAGAATTGAATGAACTGAATGGACGGATGAATGCATGTGACAAACGAAACGAGCGTTCCGAGCGCTACCGCGTGGCTCTCGCATGAGCATTCCTTCGTTCGAAAAATTTGTCGCGTCCTCTCCCACGCCCGGAATTCGCCCATCGAGAGATTTAGCTCACCCAAAGTGTGTTGCGGTCGATGGTGTCCAGGCAACCCAAGACTTCCTTTCGCTCGCTTTCATGCGTGCATTCCTCAGTGCGCGTAACCAATTCCAGGCCCGAAATCCGCCCATCGAGAGGCTTAGCTCACCCAAATGTGTGAAGCGATCGCTGGTGTCCAGGCGGCTCGGGCTCTCCTCTCTCTCGCATTCATGCGAGCACTCCTTCGTTTTCGCGACCTCTCCCAAGCTGAGATCCGCCCATCGAGGGCTTAACTCGCCCAAATGTGTGTTGCGGCCTCTGGTGACCAAGCGGCTCAGCTCAACCCTACACATCTCCTGCGGAAACATACGGGTAGGGAAAAATGATTCTGCAAGGATAATGCACAGTTCCGGCGGTGTGTACGCACAACGGCTGTAGAGTGTCCACCAACGCACTCTATACCTTCTGTGGCTAAATGAAATCACCGTCGGTCAAAATACCCTGCGTTATAAGCGGAGGTGCGCTGGTGCTTACCCGCGACGTTCTTGGACGACTGAACGCCTTTAGGTCGTCCGAGTCGGTCGATGTGTAAGCAACATCGTGGCTACACAGAATACTCTCCATTAAAGCCCTCTGGGGTTGCCGGAGGTGTCTGTGGCCGATACGGAGCAAGTTTTTAGTGGGTATTGGGGTACTGTAACGATCCAACTCAGGGAAACTTGTTTTGGTATGTACCTTTGGGTCCCACACTGCCCGAGACTCCTCCTAACCCGACGGGTTCCTCGCTTACGTAAATGTATTTTCTTGCTGTCAAAATATTAAAAAAAAAAAGGTTAGGTTAGGTTAGATTAGATTAGGTTAGGTTAGGTTACCCCTGTGCCTGGGGGGTTTAGAATACAGACACGGTAACCCCTGCCTGTCGTAAGAGGCGACTAAAAGAGGGCGTGAAGATAGAAGACAACGAAGAGGACAGTCGTGGTCGGGGCACTGCAGTGAGAAGAGGACGCTCTGAAGGAGTGAAGCAGAACACGGGTGAGCTTTCGTTTATTTATTAATACTTAATCATTTAATTTTGTGTGCTTGAGATCTTGTAAGAATGTGCGAGTGTGTGCGAGTGTGAGTGTGCGTGTGCGGGATGTATGTAGCAGGTATCGGGACGTCATGGCTGAAAGCAGAAGAGAAGGTGGCGAGGTAGAAGAAGAGCAACGATGACTCCAGAAAAGAAGAGGCGGAAACTGATGACAGGCGTGGTTGGGACGCTGCAGTGGAGAAAAGGACGTCCTGAGGGGATGAAACAGAACACAGGTACTTATTTCTTTATTACTTACATAATTAATTATTTATTTTGTGCGTGTTGATGCTTGATTGAGGGCTTGTGCGAACGTGAGTGTGGGTGTGCGGTGTGTATGCGTTAGGATTCCAGACAACATGACTCAAAGGAGAAGAGTAGAGGCAAAGATTGATGATAGACGTGACTGGGACGCTGCAGCGGAGAAGAGGACGCTCTGAAGGAGTGAAGCAGGATACAAGTATTTATTATTTGTTTATTATTTATATAATTATTTATTTTTGTGTGCCTGCTACTTGATAGAGGGCGTGTAAGAGTGTGCGAGTGCGAGTGTGGGTGTGCGGTGTGTATGCGGTAGGTTTCCGGGCATCGTGGCTCAGAGAAGAGAAGGCGGCGAGGCAGAAGAAGAGTGGCGACGACTTGAGAATAGAAGAGGCGGAAAATGAAGACAGCCGTGGCTGGGATGCTGCAGTGGAGAAAAGGACGCCTTCATTGGGTTAATCAGGATACAGGTATTTACTGGTTTATTTATTTATATATTTATTCATTTATTTTGTCCGAGTCTGATGGTTGCTTGAAGACCGTGAGAATGTGTGTGCGAGTGTGCGTGGAACAGGTCATCGAGGATTGCAGCCTACGAAGACGTGGCACAGTCAACCGGGGAAAGGATTCGCCGCGGGACCTGGCTGTGTTGAAGAGCAAGCCCTGCTGAACCAGGTAAACACATGGCGCGACCACCCGTTGAGCAGGAGCTCCGGTTCCTGGTCGTGGCCGAAGAAGAAGCCCTGACCTCGCTTTGCAGGCTGGTGAAGACATGGGGCGATCACCCGTTGAGCAGGAGCTCCAGTTCCTGGTCGTGGCCGAAGAGGAACCCCTGTCCTGGGAAAATGCTAGGCAGGCGAAGAGGTGGCGCGGTCACGCCGGGATGGTGCGATCATTGAGGATGTCCTCCGTGCCGATCGTGCTGAAGAAAATGGCCTGTCCTCGTGGAAGGTCAGGTGGGCGTGATGACATCTAGGATAACCACATCTTCATTATCATCCAACCATGGTGGACGAAGATGGACACGGTCAACTGTAGAGATACGATGTCCCGGTTCCTGGCCGTGTCGAAGAGCAAGCTCCTGCCCCGGCAGGTGAACACATGGGGCGACCACCCGGAATGGGCTTTCTCTGGTTCCTGGTCGTGGCCGAAGAAAAATCCTGTGCCTTACCGTAGCAGGTTGAAAATGTCCTACCGCTGGATCGGAGGTGCAACGGCGTGGATCCTCAATCTATCATGTCGCCTAGCGCATGTTAGATTGAGGGAGGACGGAATAACGCGAAATGCGTTGAATTGTCAAAGCGCCGTTGTGGCTATACGCTGGTATTCTTTACATATTCTAACGAGTGAAAAAAGGTACCGGAGGCCCACGTTAGGGGAGAGATTTTAGTGGGTAGTATGTCCAGCCTCGGGAGTGCCCCCTCTGGGCTGCCCGTCTAGGTCGCCCCTTCAGGGCTGTGGCCTACTCTTGGGCTAAACTCAACCCGTAAGGGTTGGGTTGCCAGGTTGCCCCCTTCTGGCGTTGTATCTTTGGGTTCGCCCTCACCTCGCGGGCGCCAGGCTGCCCCTTCAGGGCGGACATGAGTCCCACACTGCCCGGGTCCCCTCTAGCCGAATAGACGAAAAGGGCAACCAATCCGCGCGTGCGCAAACGCATTTCCTCTTCCAATTGAACCCAAAAAAAGCAAAAAAAAGGTTAGGTTAGGTTCCATGGACCTGGCCAAGTGTAATGGCTGGGCGGGGAGGTGGCTGGTGGGTGCACCAGTCGCTAGCGACCAACCCTGGGGTACCTGGCGACCCCCCGGTTGTATCTGCCTTACCCAGGTAAGGCGGCTCTGCCGGGCGGACCTAGGATTTGACCTACTCGTGGGACAAACATGGAAAATTCTACAAACCAATAACAAAACGCAGGACGGGACGAAACGATGACAAACCAGGCAAGGGAACCTGACACGGTCAGGTCGGCGAGGGATGAGGAGACGGCGCAGCCGGGGCCCAGGAGGGCCGCGGCTCCCACTCGGGCCAGAAGGGCGCGACCCATGTCGGCGGGATCCACCAGGGGCAGCAGGGCTTCTTCTGCTGCCTCTGATAGGGGATTCTGGCGACAGCCGGTTGACAGCGAGGAGGAGTCGGATGGGTCGGTCATCTCGGTGCCGCCAACGACCCCCAGCACCTCGGCTGCGGCAAAGAGGGGACGCCCCCATACATCGGGGGCTACGTGGTCCTTGCCGCGAAGAAAGAATTCCTGCGCCTACAGTCGGAGGAGATGGAGCTCCAGACAACTAGGGAGCTACTGGGCGTCGGCGCGGCCCCCCGCCAGCCAAGCCGGTCGGCCCTGAAATTGAGGGTGGCGGAGCAAATTGCGCGGGAGGTGCGCCACCGCCCCTAGCCCGACCTTGTGGCGCGCGCCATGGATGGCGCCGTAAAGTTCGAGAAGGTCACGGGGTGCTCCAAAAACCTGAAGGGCACGTGTGTCCGTGCCCTCAGGCCGGCATCCCGCGACGTGGAGGCGGTCGTAAACGAGCTGGAGCTGAGGGCCGCGCGGCACCGCGACGACCACGAAACGGAGGAGCTCAGGGCCCAATTACAAATCCGCGACGCCAAAATTGCGTCACAAGGGGAGGAGATTGCGACGCTGCGGCGGGAGCTGGAGGCGCTGCGCGAGAGGCCCACGGCGGTAGAAGCCCCGGCCTCCCCTGGCACCAGGAAGGCGCCGCGGCCGGCGTCCCCGCTGGAGCAGGAGGCCCGGCCGAAGAGGAGCTGTCGGAGGGCTACCACGTTGGAGGAAACGGAGGACCCCACCCCGGTGCGTTCACCGTCGCCTGCCGCGACCGCATGGGGGCGGGCCGTGGACGACCCCACCGAGCACGAGGCCCCGGCCGCCAAGGGGGGGCCAGGGCGTCGGGGACGGCCGCTCTCATGGATGGCATCGCTGACCTCGTCGCGCGGAGCGTGGCCGACCTCCGGCGGGAGCTCGTTGGGGAGCGGGCTCGGCCCCGCCCCACGGCGGCCGCCGCTGGGTGCCCCGCTCCTGTCACCTCTGGATGGCAGGGGAAGGGGCAGAGGCAACAGCGCGGGGATCACACGACATCCGGGGGAACTCCACAGCCCCAGAAAAAGGGTTCGGGTGCGGCTAGGACTCGCGCGCCTTCCCGCCCTACGGCCTACTCCGGCTCGTTCGTTGCCGACAGGATGGCAAAAATCGAGGAGGACCACCGCCAGGAGACCGAGGCGTGGTCCAAGGTGGTAGGCCGCAAAGCCAAGAAGGCAGAGGCGGCGAAGAAGAAGGGTGTGGAGATGGCCCCCCCTCCGCCGCCGGCGAAGAAGACGGGGAGAATTACGACGGCCGGGACGACAAATCCCTCGGCCGCACGAAAGGAGAGAGCCGATGGGGGCAAGGAGACAAAGGAGGCCACAAAGAAGCCCCGCCACGCCCGCCACCCCAAAACCTCGGCGGTCACGCTAACGGTCTTGCCCGGGGCGAAGACCACCTGCTGTGAGGCCATGATCAGGGCCAGGTAGGAGGTCGACCTTGCGGAGATCGGCATCACCGATCTCCGGCCCAGGCGCGTGGCCACTGGCGGTCTCGTGCTGGTGATCGCCGGGACGGAGAGGGCGGCAAAGGCGGCGGCCCTGGCTACCCGCCTCCAAACTGTGTTCCGCGGGTCCGATGAGGTTAGGGTGGCGTACCCAGTTAAGATGGGCGAGATCCGCCTCATCGGGCTCGACCATTCGGTCACCCGGGAGGAGGTAGCACCGGCGGTGGCAACCGGAGGAGCCTCCACCGCGGAGGATGTCAAGGTGGGGGAGATTCGCGTCCCACCCCGTGGCCTGGGGAGGGTCTGGGTGAGGTGCCCGCTCACCGCAGCCAACAACGTCGTCGACGCCGGGAGGCTGAGGGTCGGCTGGTCCTCAGCACGATTCGAGGCCCTGGCGGCTCGCCCCCTGCAGTTCTACCGCTGCCTGGAGACTGGACATGTCAGGCAGCGGTGTCCCTGCGGGGTCCATAGTTCGGATCGCTGCTTCAACTGCTGCGATCTGGACCATCGAGCCAGTGGCTGTACGACCCCGCCGCAGTGCGCCCTGTGCACCGATTCAGGGCGGCCCGCGGGGCACGGGATGGGGACTAGAGGATGCCCGTCGATCTCCGCGAAGAAAGGGCGGAAGAAGTCCGCCAAAAAGACCAGCGCGAGCAGTCCCCGGCAGCATCGTCCACTGGGATAGCGGGCCCCAGCAACGCAGGAGCAGCTGTGGAGGCAGCGCTGGAGCCGGCGCGCAGTGTGGCCTGAGGGTCCTTTCCTGCAGGCCAATATCAACCACTCGGCCGGGGCGCAGGACCTTTTACTACAAACCTTGGCCGAGTGGCAGATTGAGGTTGCGGTGGTGTCGGAGCCGTACCGCGTACTGGACCGACCCAACTAGTTCGTCGACGCGGCGGGCTCCGTCGCCGCACGGGGGCGGGGCTTCGTGGCCGTAGACTGGGGGGCGTAGCAATGGTGGGCGTGTACGCGCCGCCCAGCTGGTCCCTGGAGCGGTTCGAGGAGTTCGTGGACCGGGTGGGGAGCGTTGTGGTGAGCTCCCACACCCGGCCGGCGTTGGTCCTCGGGGATTTCAACTCCAAGGCCGAAGCCTGGGTGTCTCCGAGGACCGACGCGAGAGGAGGGGCGGTACTGCTCTGGGCTGTACTGCTCTGGGCGGCTGGCGCGGGGCTCCTGCTCCTGAACAGGGGCTCCGCCAGCACCTGCGTTCGGGCTCAGGGGAAATCCATTGTGGATCTGGGCTGGGCGTCCCCTGTGGCCGGGCGCATGGTGCAAAATTGGAGGGTGGCGGCGAGGGATACGCTGAGTGATCACCTATACATCACCTTCGGCTACTCCCTCCCCGCCGCCCCCCGGCCGGCGGGTGGCCCGCCACTGCATCGCTGGGTGCTGAGGAGGCTGGACAAGGACATGCTGATGGCCGCAGCCCTTGCCGCGGCCTGGCCAGCTCTTCCGGCCGGGCCGGTCGTGGACGTTGAGGGGGAGGCCAAGTGGTTCCGGGAGGCGATGACCGCAATATGCGACACCGCCATGCCCCGGGCCCCGCGCCTGCCCCCCCTGAGGGCGGTAAACTGGTGGTCGGGCGACATTGCGGATCTCCGATCCGAGTGTCAGCACGCCCGGAGCCAGTGGCAGCGCGCCCGAAGGGCTCGATTCCGCGACCCGGCGAGGAAGGATCTGCTGAGGGGCACATACCAGGTCTTCGTGGTTGCCCTGAGGCAGGCCATCAGGGACGCGAAATCCCGGGCGTGGGAGGAGCTCCAGGGCTCTCTGGACGAGGACCCGTGGGTGCGCCCTTACCGGATGGTCATGGGCAAGCTCCGCGCACGGGCGTAGCCGGTCTCGGAGAGCCTGGACCCCCAGCTGCTGACGCAGATAATAGACACCCTCTTCCCCCTTTACGGGGGAACGTCGCACCCGCGCCACCAGCAAGGGCCGGCGGAGCCCGTCGCCTGGTCCGCCGACCTGGGGGTCACAGAGGAGGAGCTGGACGATGCCGTCAGAACGCTCCGGGCCAAGGACACCGCCCCGGGCCGGGACGTCATCCCCGGCCGCGCCTGGGTTATCGCGTCCGGCATCCTAGGTCCGAGGCTGTGCCGCCTCTTCAGCGCCGCTTTAGAGCAGCGGGTATTCTCCTCGATTTGGAAGGAGGGGCGGCTGGTACTCCTCCGAAAGGACGGACGGCCCGCAGATTCTCCCTCTGCGTACCGGCCCATTGTACTGTTGGACGAGGTGGGAAAGCTCTTCGAGCGTGTCATCGCAAACCGCCTCGTCCACCACCTGTCGAGTGTTGGCTCCGATCTGGCCGACATCCAGTTCGGGTTTCGCGAGGGTCGCAGCACCATCGACGCTATCCAGCGGGTGCGCACCCTCGCCGAGTCGGTCACGTCCCAGAGTGCGGTAGCGCTGGGCGTCTCCTTGGACGTTACAAACGCGTTCAACACCCTGCCCCATGGGACGATACGGGGGGCGCTGGTTCACCACAACGTCCCCCCGTATCTGCAGAGGGTCATCGGGGCCTTCCTGGATGGCAGGTGGATACTGTACACGGGCCGGGACGGTACGCTGCACTGGATAGAGGTCGAATGCGGAGTGCCCCATGGGTCCAAACTGAGCCCCCCCTTATGGAACGTGGAGTACAACGCGGCGCTGCGGGTGATCCTCCCGTCCGGGGTGTGGGCCACGGCATTCGCAGATGACTACTACCTGGTGGCCCCTGGGCGGGACTGGTTGAGGACCTGCCGCCGTGCCGATTAGGGGGTCTCCAACGTGCGAGGAGCGATCCGGGCGCTGGGTCTGGCGCTGGCTCCTCACAAGACCGAGGCCATGTGGTTCTTCGAGCCTCGGCGTGGGGTAGCCCCTCCGGCCCAGCTCTGGCTCAAGGTCGACGGGCGCCGGATCGTGATCGGCAGGGGTCTCGATCTGTATCTCGACAGCCACTGGCGGTTTGATGTTCACTTCGACCGCATGGCTCCCCGATTGGAACAGGTGGCGACCAATATTGGCCGCCTGTTGCCCAACCTCGGGGGGCCGGGAGTCAGGGTTCGCCGCCTATACGTGGGAATCGTCCGGTCCATAGCTCTATACGGGGCTCCGATATGGGCCGGCGATCTGGCGGTCAGCAGGTACAGCTGCACTCTGCTGCGGCGGGTGGAGCGCCGGCTGGCCATCAGGATCGTGCGGGGCTACTGCACGATCTCCTACGAGGTGGCGATGGTCCTGGCTGGTCTCATCCCACTCCGGTACCAGGCGGAGGTCGAATCCAGTACATACTGGTATTCGCGAGCCCTCCGCCAGGCCGGGGAGGACCCGCCGGGGCCGACGGTCGAGGAACACCGGAGCCAGGCCCGACTGGTCGCGGCGGAAAGGTGGCAGAGATCCCTAACAGAGGGGGCTGCCGCCATAAGGGCTGGACGCCGCACAGCACACGCTGGCGGAGTGCCCGGTGTTTGCGGTGGCCCGCCACGCCCTGGCGGCAGAAATAGGGTAGGATCTCTCGCCGGCAGGCGTCGTGAGACAGAATAGAGGGCCGTGACCACCTTCTGCGAGGAGGTCATGGCCCTCAAGGAGAGGAACGTGGGACGCGACAACGTCGCAGGGATCCGCCGCCATAAGGGTTGCGGGGGGGGGGGCGATGGTGGCTTTCGCTATTTGCCCCCCCGGTGCGACGGATGCGGGACGCGGTAGTGTAGCAGGAGCGCCCGCGTGCCCCCGCGCCTCCTGGGGAGATTTTACGGGAGGTGTTTCTTGTGTGGGTGGGAGGGGTCGCGGTGTACCCTCCCGCCCCGGACGAAATGAGCCCGGTCGGACCCGGGGCCGGGCGGGTGGGTACCCCGTTCTCAATCGGGGGCCCCTCTCCGTCCGCCTCTGGGGGGCCGGGTGACTCTGGGCGGAGGGTGGCGTCTCCCTCCCACGCTGGGAGTAGAGCTGGCCACCGCAGGGGAGGTGCAGCGGAGCCGAGGGAGTCCCCCTGGAAGGTGGCCGGCCACGGTTCACCGCAGCCCGCAGGGTGCGACCCCTGGTGCCGGCTAGGGGAGTTGCTACTCCCCCGGTGAGGGGCGCTTTCAGCGCACGGCGGAGGAGGCTCCGGAGCCTCTGCCATACGCCAGAGGAGGTCGCCGTGGGGTTTAAGTCAGTAGGAATCTGACACTCCTCCGCTGCCCTCCCCCGCCGGTGGCGGTGGATCTTATGTAAGATTTCCCCACGAAAAAAAAAAAAATGTTGGATTCCCGATCGACGCGTCGAGGAGAGCGGACGTGTTTCGTGGTCGCTCCGTGGTTAGATTTTCAACGCGGTGGATAGCGGTTTAGATATTCGCGTTTTTTTGGTAAAATCATTTTTATTATGTGTTCGGAAGTGCTATTGTGACCGTTTTTTGATTAAATATGGTGTTAATTTATTGTTAAATAACGAAAATGTGATGTGCGTGTTACACGGCATTTGGACATCGTGATTGCGGTGTTCGGGGTGTTAATTATAAACATTGGACATTATTTAAGGATAATTTTCGTAAATTGGAAAGGATTCGGTGTGAAATTCTGCGTTTTTTGGAGCCATAGCTCCAAAACTACGCACCTGATCAAAAAATGTCATACAACATAAATAGTAGGAAATTTAATTTCCTACAAAAAAGGTCTGTTAACATTTTGCCATAGCTCGCACTGTTTCCGAGATATTTGCAGATATACCTCAAGGAAATATGCGTCACGCACATATTCCGAGATACTTCTTCTTCTTGTTGTTCTTCTTCTGCACAGCTGGGCTCGACGTGGCATTTACAGCTCGGAATAGTGAATACAGCTTAGAATAGTGCAGAGATACCTCAAAGAAAGGGGCCACGGTGTTTCTGCATCTTTATAACGTGTGTACGTGTACGAATTTCGCACTTCAAACTCGTACGAATATCTCGGTCGGTAACATGGATCGATAATCCCGTCTTCACCAAATACGTAAAAGTAATCGCTGCTGCGCTGTCTAACCACCGATCCGAGCGCTCGCGAATATTAAAACTCCTAAATTCGAACCGTTACGGCATTAATGCAAAAGCAATTCAGAGAGCGATTATCAAGCGACAGCAACGACCAAGAGCTTTATCTTTACTCAAGTTTAGAGCATTTTTAATTTCAATTCAGTGCCATGCACCGCGAAGTCTGTGAATCGTGTAATCCCAAATTAAAACACAAATGTGATTTTTGTAGTGCTTAATAACGACTCATTGTGTAAAAATTATAAGTTATACACAATTAGTGACCGCTAAGCTGTGTCGTTCATCTTCTCCTCGACGCCCACGTCTTTGAAAAGACGGAATCCACGCCTTTTCCGAAAACTATAATTCTCGCCGAGAACACATTATTTCTAATGTGGTAATAGTAATAATGATATTGTTATTAAATGTACACTGATCTGTAGGAAGGTATCAGTATATCACATTATATCTAATGTAGATATACTAATAATGATATTGTTATTAAATGTACATTAATCTGTAGTAACGAACCAGTATATTACATTATATCGAATGTAGATATACTAAGAATCATATTGTGATTAAACGTATATTACATATCTAATGCACATATAGTAATAATGATTTTGTTATTTAATGTACATAGATCTGTATGCAGGAATCAGTATATTACATTATATCTAATGAAGATATAGTAATAATGACATTCTTATCTTTATATATATATTTCTTCTGTGCGCGTGTATGTGACTGAACTCCTCCTAAACATTTTTTGATCAGATGCGCAGTTTTCGAGATATATCGAGATATTTAAAAGTTCCAAAGCCGTACCAACATTATAAGCAAGAAGAAACACTGCCCCCCTTTCTTTGAGGTAACTCTGCACTATTCCAAGCTATATCCACTATTCCCAGCTGAAAATGCCACGTCCAGCGCAGCTGTGCAGAAGAAGAACGAGAAGAAGAAGAAATATCTCGGAATATGTGCGTGACGCCCCTTTCCTTGGGGTAAATCTGCAAATATCTCGGAAACGGTGCGAGCTATGGCAAAATGTTAAAAGACCTTTTGTGTAGAAAATTAAATTTCCTACTATTTATGATCTATGACATTTTTTGATCAGATGCGTAGTTTTCGAGATATATCGAGATATTATAAGTTCCGAAGCCGTACCAACATTATAAGGAACAAGAAACACTGTGGCCCCTTTCTTTGAGGTAACTCTGCACTATTCTAAGCAAGGATTCACTATTCCCAGCTGTAAATGGCACTTCAAGCGCAGCTGTGCATAAGAAGAACAAGAAGAAGAAGAAATATATCGGAATATGTGCGTGACGCCCCTTTCCTTGAGGTAAATCTGCAAATATCTCGGAAACGATGCGAGCTATGGCAAAATGTTAACAGACCTTTTTTATAGGAAATTAAATTTCCTACTATTTATGTTGTACGACATTTTTTGATCAGATGCGTAGTTTTGGAGCTGTGGCTCCAAAAAACGCGGAATTTCACTGCGAATCGTTTCCAATTTACGAAAATTATCCTTAAATAATGTCCAATGTTTATAATTAACACCCCGAACACCGGAAACACGACGTCGAAATGCCGCGTAACACGCACATCACGTCTTCGTTATTTAACAATAAATTAACACAATATATAATCAAAAAACGACACAATAGCACTTCCGAACACATATTAAAAATAATTTTACCAAAAAACGCGAATAACTAAGCCGCTATCCACCGCGTTGAAAATCTAACCACGGAGCGACCACGAAACACGCCCGCTCTCCTCACGGCGTCGAGAGGGAATCCAACCTTTTCGTGGGGAACTGTTACATAAGACCCCCCGCCACCTGTGGGGGAGTGCAGCGGGGGAGTGTCAGATTCCTACTGACTAAAACCCCACGGCGACCTCCCCTAGCGTATGGCAGAGGTTCCAGGACCTGATTACTATAACTCCGGAGCCTCCCCCGCCGTTCGCTGAAAGCGCCCCTCACCGGGGGAGTAACAACTCCCCCAGCCGGCACCAGGGCTCGCACCCGGTACCGGCTCCATCGCGGGGGAATTGCGTGCAATGGCGGCCGGGCCCCCCAGCCCGTACCGCCTGCAGTCCCCGCGCCTCGATCCCCTCACAGGCTACGGGGAGGAGCAACCCCCCGCCCGCCCGCGAGGAAGGTCGGGTGCTGTCCTTCGCTCCGCCGGCTTCCGGTGCCGATTACACCCCGGGTCCGCGTGCAATGGCGCCCAAACAGGGCGCCTGCGGCCCGCCGAGTCATTCCCCTGTGGGCTGCGGTGAGCCGTGGCCGCCCACCCTCCAGGGGGACTCCATCGGCTCCGCTGCACCCCCCCCCCCTGCGGGGGCCAGCGCCACTCTCCGCCCGGTGTCACCCGGCCCTCCAGAGGCGGACGGAGAGGGGCCCTCGGTTGAGAACGGGGTCCCCACCCGCTAGCCCCCGGGTCCGACCGTGGTCCGGACTCATTTCATCCGGGGCGGCAGGGTACACCGCGACCCTGCCACCCCCACACGAAACACCCCCCGTAAAAACTCCCCAGGAAGCGGGAGGGCACGCTGGCCCTCCCGCTACACTACCCCGTCCCGCATCCGTCGCGCCGGGGGGGCATATAGCGAAAGCCGCCATCGCTCCCCCCCCCCGCACCCCTTATGGCGGCGGATCCCTGCGACGTCGTCGCGTCCCACGTCCGCGACCTCTCCTGGAGGGCCATGACCGCCTTGCAGAAGGTGGTCACGGCACTCCATTCCATCTCGCCGGCAAGCAACTGTCTCGCGACGCCTGCCGGCGAAAGAGCCTCCCCTATTTCTGCCGTCAGGGCGTGGCGGGCCACCGCAAACACCGGGCACTCCGCCAGCGTGTGCTGTGCGGCGTCCGGCGCCGCCCCGCAGAGCCAACAGTGGGGGTCCATTCCCTGTTCCTCCCGAACACCCCGTGTCCGAAGAGCACCTGCGTGACCCGGAACGTCAGGGCGCCGTGGCCGCGGTCCCGCCACTCCGATATCGGCAGGACCGCCCCGACGGCGCGGGTTCCGGCGGCAGCCCCCTTTGTTTGGGATATCTGCCACCTTTCCGCCGCGACCAGTCGGGCCTGGCTCCGATGTTCCTCGAACGTCGGCCCCGGCGGGTTCTCGCCGGCCTGGCGGAGGGCTCGCGAATACCAGTATGTACTGGATTCGACCTCCGCCTGGTACCGGAGTGGGTTGAGACCCGCCAGGACCATCGCCCCCTCGTAGGAGATCGTGCAGTAGCCCCGCACGATCCTGATGGCCAGCCGGCGCCCCACCCGCCGCAGCAGAGTGCAGCTGTGCCTGCTGACCGCCAGATCGCCGGCCCATTTCGGAGCCCCGTATAGGGCTACGGACCGAACGATTCCCACGTATAGGCGAAGAACCCTCACTCCCGGTCCCCCGAGGTTGGGCAACAGGCGGCCAAGATTGGTCGCCACCTGTTCCAATCGGGGAGCCAGGCGGTCGAAGTGAACATCGAACCGCCAGTGGCTCTCGAGATACAGACCGAGGAATCGAAGACCCCGGCTGATCACGATCCGGCACCCGTCGACCTCGAGCCAGAGCTGGGCCGGAGGGGTTACCCCACGCCGAGGCTCGAAGAACCACATGGTCTCGGTCTTGTGAGGAACCAGCGCCAGACCCAGCGCCCGGATCGCTCTTCGCACGATGGCGACCCCCACCCCGGCACGGCGGCAGGTCCTCAACCAGTCCCGCCCGGTGACCAGCAGGTAGTATCCAGCTGCGAATACCGTGGCCCACACCCCGGGCGGGAGAATCACACACAGCGCCGCGTTGTACCCCACGTTCCACAAGGGGGGCCCAGTTTGGACTCCTGGGGCACTCCGCAGTCGACCTCTCTCCAGTGCAGCGTACCGCCCCGGCCCGTGTACAGTATCCACCTGCCATCCAGGAAGGCCCCGATGATCATCTGCAGATACGGGGGGACGTTGTGGTGAACCAGCGCCCCCCGTATCGTGCCATGGGGTAGGGTGTTGAACGCGTTTGTAACGTCCAAGGAGACGCCCAGCGCCACCCCAACCCGGGACGTTGCCGACTCGGCGAGAGTGCGCACCCGCTGATGGTGCTGCGACACTCGCGAAACCCGAACTGGATGTCGGCCAAATCGGGGCCAACGCTCGACAGGTGGTGGACGAGGCGGTTTGCGATGACACGCTCGAAGAGCTTTCCCACCACCTCCAACAGCACAATGGGCCGGTACGCAGAGGGAGAATCTGCTGGCCGTCCGTCCTTTCGGCGGAGGACCAGCCGCCCCTCCTTCCAAACCGAGGGGAACACCCCCTGCTCCAGAGCCGACACAGCCTCGGACCTAGGATGCCGGACGCGATAACCCAGGCGCGGACGGGGATGCCGTCCGGGCCCGGGGCGGAGTGCTTGGCCCCGAGCCTTCTGACGGCATCGTCCAGTTCCTCCTCTGTGACTCCCAGGTCGGCCGACCAGGCGACGGGCTCCGCCGGCCCTTGCTGGTGGCGCGGATGCGACGTTCCCACGGAACGGGGGAAGAGGGTGTCTAATACCCGCGTCAGCAGCTGAGGATGCAGGCTCTCCGAGACCTGGGGCGTCCGTGCGCGGAGCTTGCCGATGACCATCCGGTAAGGGCGCATCCACGGGTCCTCGTCCAGAGAGTCCTCGAGCTCCTCCCACTCCCGGGATTTCACGTCCCTCATGGCCCACCTCAGGCCTACCACGAAGACCTGGTATGTGCCCCTCAGCAAATCCTCCCTCGCCGGGTCGCCGCCTCGAGCCCTTCGGGCGCGCTGCCACTGGCGCCGGGCGTGCTGACACTCGGATCGGAGATCCGCAATGTCGTCCGACCACCAGTTCACCGCCCTCCGGGGGACAGGCGCGGAGCCCGGGGCATGGCGGTGTCGCATATTGCGGTCATCACCTCCCAGAACCACTTGGCCTCCCCCTCAACGTCCACGACCGGCCCGGCCGGAAGAGCTGGCCAGGCCACGGCAAGGGCTGCGGCCATCAGCATGTCCTTGTACATCCTCCTCAGCGCCCAGCGACGCAGTGGCGGGCCACGCGCCGGCCGGGGGCCGGCGGGGAGGGAGTAACCGAAGGTGATGTATAGATGATCACTCAGCATCTCCCTCGCCGCCACCCTCCAATTTTGCACCATGCGCCCGGCCACAGGGGACGCCCAGCGCAGATCCACAATGGATTCCTACTGAGACCGAACGCAGATGCTGGCGGAGCCCCTGTTCAGGAGCAGGAGCCCCGCTCCAGCCGCCCAGAGCAGTACCGCCGCTTCTCTCGCGTCGGTCCTCGGGGACCCCCAGGCTTCGGCCTTGGAGTTGAAATCCCCGAGGACCAACGTCGACCCGGTGTGGGAGCTAACCACAACTCTTCCCACCCGGTCCAGGAACTCCTCGAACCGCTCCAGGGACCAACTGGGCGGCGCGTACACGCCCACCACTGCTACGCCCCCCCAGTCAACGGCCACGAAACCCCGCCCCCGTGCTGAGACATCGGCGGGCGTGGGGACGTGCCGACCCCCCAGGACGATGGCGACGGAGCCCGCCGCGTGGCCGAACCAGTTGGGTCGGTCCAGTACGCGGTACGGTTCCGACTCCACCGCAACCTCAATCTGCCACTTGGCCAGGGTTTGTAGCAAAAGGTCCTGCGCCCCGGCCGTGTGGTTGATGTTGGCCTGCAGGAAAGGACCCTTAGGCCCCATTGCGCGCCGGCTCCACCGCTGCCTCCACAGCTGCTCCTGCGTTGCTGGGGCCCGCTACCCCAGTGGGCGATGCAGCCGGGGACTGCTTCGCGCTCGTCTTTTTGGCGGACTTCTTCCGCCCTTTCTTCGCGGAGACCGACGGGCATCCTCTGGTCCCCATCCGGTGCCCCGCGGGCCGCCCTGAATCGGTGCACAGTGGGCACCGCGGCGGGGCCGTACAGCCACTGGCTCGATGGTCCAGATCGCCGGGGTGGGGCGCGAATCTTCCCCACCTTGACCTCCTCCGCGGTGCAGACTCCTCCGGTTGCCACCGCCGCTGCTACCTCCTCGCGGGTGATCGAATCGTGAAGCCCGATGAGGCGGATCTCGCCCATCTTAACTGGGCACGCCACCCTAACCTCATCGGACCCGAGGAACACAGTTGGGGGCGGCTAGCCAGGGCCGCCGCCTTTGCCGCCCTCTCCGTCCCGGCGATCTCAAGGACGAGACCGCCGGTGGCCGGGCGCCTGGGCCGGAGATCGGTGATGCCGATCTCCGCGAGCTCGACCTCCTGCCTGGCCCTGATCATGGCCTCACAGCAGGTGGTCTTCGCCCCCGGCGCGACCGTTAGCGTGACCGCCGAGGTTTTGGGGAGGCGGGCGAGGCGGGGCTTCTTTGTGGCCTCCTTTGTCGCCTTGCCCCCCGCGGTTCCCTCCTTTCGTGCGGCCGGGGGATTTTTCGTCCCGGCCGTCGTCCTCCTCGCGGGTCTTCTTCGCCGCCGGCGGAGAGGGGCCCATCTCCTCACCCTTCTTCTTTGCCGCCTCTGCCTTCTTGGCTTTGCGGCCTACTATCTTGGACCACGCCTCGGTCTCCTGGCGGTGGTCCTCCTGGATTTTTGCTATCCTGTCGGCAACCAACGAGCCGGAGGAGGCCGTAGGGCGGGAAGGCGCGCGAGTTCCAGCCGCCCCCGAACCCCTTTTCTGGGTCTGCCGAGTTCCCCCGGATGTCGTGGGATCCCCGCGCTGTTGCCTCTGCACCTTCCCCTGCCGTCCAGAGGTGGTAGGAGGGGGGCACCCGGCGGCGCCCGCCGGGGGGCGGGGCCGAGCACGCTCCCCGCCGAGCACGCGCCGGAGGTCGGCCACGCTCCGCGCGACGAGGGCAGCGATGCCATCCATGAGCGCGGCCGTCCCCGACGCCCCGCCCCCCCCCCCTTGGCGACCAGGGCCTCGTGCTCGGTGGGGTCGTCCACGGCCCGCCCCGCTGCGGTGAACGAACCGGGGCGGAGTCCTCCGTCTCCTCCAACGTGGTAGCCCTCCGACATCTCCTCTTCGGCCGGGCCTCCTGCTCCAGCGGGGACGCCGGCCGCGACGCCTTCCTGGTGCCAGGGGCGGCCGGGGCTTCTACCGCCGGGGGCCTCTCGCGCAGAGCCTGTAGCTCCCGCCGCAGCGTCGCAATCTCCTCCCCTTGTGACGCTATTTTGGCGTCGCGGAGCTGTAATTGGGCCCTCAGCTCCTCCGTTTCGTGGTCGTCGCGGTGCCGCGCGGCCCTCAGCCCCTGCTCGTTTATGACCGCCTCCACGTCGCGGGATGCCTCCCTGAGGGCACGGACACACGTGCCATTCAGGTTTTTGGAGCACCACGCGACCTTCTCGACCTTTACGGCGCCCTGCATGGCGCGCGCCACAAGGTCTGGCGAGGGGTGGTGGCGCACCTCCCGCGCAATTTCCTCCGCCTCCCTCAGTTTCAGGGCCGCGCCGACGTTCGGTAGCTCCTGAATTGCCTGGAGCTCCATCTCCTCCCGCTGTAGACGCAGGAATTCTTCTTTCTTCGCGGCAAGGGCCACGTAGTCCCCGCATGTAAGGGGGCGTCCCCTCTTTGCCGAGCCGAGTGGGCGGCACCGTGATCGCCGACCCATCCGACTCCGCCTCGCTGTTAACCGGCTGTCGCCAGAATCCCCTTCAGAGGCAGCAGAAGATGCCCTGCTGCCCCTGGCGGATCCCGCCGACATGGGTCGCGCCCTTCTGGCCCGAGTGGGAGCCGCGGCACTACTGGGCCCCGGCTGCGCCGTCTCCTCATCCCTCGCCGACCTGACCGTGTAAGGTTCCCTTGCCTGGTTTGTCATCGTTTCGTCCCGTCCTGCGTTTAGTTTTTGGTTTGTAGAATTTTCCATGTTCGTCCCACGAGTAGGTCGGATCCTAGGTCCGCCCAGGCAGAGCCGCCTTACCTGGGTAAGGCAGATACACCCGGGGGGTCGCCAGGTACTCCGGGGTTGGTCGCTAGCGACTGGTGCACCTACCAGCCACCCCTGGTGCTAACTGCAGGGGCACCCTCCTCACCGCGTACCGCAGCATGGGGCTAGGGATTTTTGAAGAGATTGCCATCCTCGCAGGCCGGCCGGTTGAGGCAAGCCTCCCGTTCCAGCGAAACGTGACCACTGGATTACGTTATAATTGCTAGGGCACTCCGGGTTCGCTACCCGCACCAGACTGCCACGCAGCCTGGCCCCTGGAGAACTCAACGACGCCGTTGCAACCTTCATCGCCTCTCAGCCCTGGACCTTACCGGCATGGTAGTACCTTCCAGAGTCCAAAGGCCGTAGCCCAAGGACCCCGTCGGACCGAGGACGCGTAGAGCCTTCACCCAGGCATGGCCGGGGACGCCGTCGGGGCCCGGAGCAGTGTTTCGGGCCCCCATCCGTTTAATCGCCCCGGCCAGCTCCTCCTCCGTGACCCCCAGTTCGTCGGACCAATCCACCTCCTCGTGGTCCGGCGGGGGGTGGGTGTGTTCCCTCTCTTGTGGGAACAAAGTGTCGACTACCCGCCCCAAAAACCGGGAGTCGAGGCACTCCGTGAACGGGTACGCCCAGGGCCTAAGCTTGCCAATCACCATTTTGTATGGGCGCCCCCATGGGTCCTTCTGGAGAGAGCCTAGGAGCTCGTCCCATGCCCGGGATTTAGACTCCTTGATGGCCGTCTGCAGGGCAGTTTCCAAAACTCGAACTGCCCGTACAGATCCTTCTCCCTCGGTGGGCCGCGGAGTGTCTTTCTTCTGCGGGCCCTTTGCCACTGGCGACGGGCTGCGAGACAATCTCGTCTCAGATCAATTTCGCCCGTCCACCAGTAGGCGGCCCACCTGGGGAGGTTCTTGGCCCGGGGCATGGCGGCATCGCACACCGCCTTCATGGCTCCCCGGAACCATTCTACCTCCTCCCCAATGTCCGCGACCGGCCCGGCAGGTGTTGGCAGCCAGGCCAGAGCGAGGGCTGCAGCCATCAGCACGACCTCGTCCATCCTCTTCAGCGCCCACCGTAGCGGTGGTGGTCCACAGGGGCGGCGGGCGGTGGTGGTAAGGACGAGGCGGATGTATAGATGGTCACTAAGTGTGACCGCCTCTTCCACCACCCTCCATCTCTGCACCATACGCGCGGCCAGAGGAGTAGCGAAAGACAAATCGACTATAGACCCCCCCTGGGTACGCACGCAGGTGCTAACGGACCCCACATTAAGCAGGTGGAGTCCTAGCCCCGCCGCCCAATTTACGACCGCCCTGCCTCTCGCGTTTGTCCTCGGGGAGCCCCAAAGTGACGCATGGGCATTAAAGTCCCCGAGGACTAGCACTGACCGGGGCGAACAACGGGAGACAAAGTTCCCCACCCGGTCCAGGTACTGTTCATATTGCGATAGAGGCCATCTGGGCGGGGCATAGAGCCCCACCACCGCTACTTCACCACACAGCACGCCGACGAACCCCCGGCCCCGTTCCAGTGGGGCGGGGTGTGGGTGTACTGCGGTGCCAACAACCGCCACGGAGCCGTCCTCGTCCCCGAACCAGTCAGGTCTGTCGAGGACTCCGGTACGGCTCTGCAGCCACCGCCAACCAAGCCTTCCACTCGGCCAGGGTTTGGAACAACACGTCCTGAGCCCTCGCCGAGTGGTTCAAGTTGGCCTGAAGTATAGGGCCCTTGGGCCCCATACCTAGGCCTTGCGAGCAGCTTTCGCGGCATTTTTGCGCGCCGACTTGGCAGGGGGATTTTTCTTGCCCCCCTTCTTCGACTCCGCAGGCTTGGTCCTAGATGCCTGTTCCTTGGGGGCTGTTCCTGCCCCTTCAACGGCACTCTTCTTCTTCCTCTGGGAGGAGGAGGAGGCACAACCTTTTGCCCCCAATCGATGCCCCGCGGGCCGCCCCAGGTCCGCACAGAGTGGACACCGCGGGGTGGCGCTACACTTGCTGGCCACGTGGCCCGACTCTCCGCACGCATAGCAGCGGTCGGACCTATCAGCTTCGCAAGTGCATCGCTGCCTAACATGCCCTCTTTCCAGGCAGCGATAGCACTACAATGGCCGCGGTGGCAGCGCCTGTATTCTGGCCGAGGACCACCCGACGAGAATCCTCCCAGAGACGGATAACTTTTTGAGTGCCGCTAGAGGGCATCTCGCCCAGACAGTCCCCATCCTTTGGGGGGAGGTGCGAATCTCCCCCATTTTAATTTCTTCAGCGGAGCAACCCGCCGCAGCGGCCATCGCGGCCGCCACCTCCACCGGGGTGACCGAGTCGTCGAGACCGGTCACCCTCACCTGGCCCATTTTTATGGGCCGGGCAACCCTGACCTCAGTACCGCTAAACACCTGGCGGAGTCGGTCAGCCAACTTGGCCTCGTTGTCCGTCCTGTCCTCCCCAGGTATCTCGAGGACCAAGCCACCGGTCCGAGCTCTTCTGGGCATCAACGCCGTGATGCCCAGCTCCTCCAACTTGACCCGCTCCCGGGCCATGAGCATGGCCTCGGCGCATGATACCTTAGCCTCGGGAGCTAGGTTGATGGTGACCGCCGCTGTGCGAAGAGGGCGGGGGGCCTTCTGCCTGGCAGATTGGGCCCCTTGCCCCTTGACCGCCGGTGCCGCCCCTCTCTTCTACCCCTTCTGGGCAACCACCTTGGAGCCCTGGGAGGGAGGGGCCTTGGACGCTACCGCCTTCTTCTCCGCTATCGCCTTCTTCTCCGCAGCTTTAGCGCGGCGGCCAACCACCGTCACCCAGGTCCCATCCGCCGTCCTCCGATGCTCCTCAACAATCCGGGCCATTCTGGCCTCCACAAATGATGCCGGCTGGTCCGGTGCTGAGGAGGGCCCTGGCAACGACACCATGGCAGGCAGGGACTTATTCCGCACCCGCCTCTCCGCTTCCTTCCTCGATGCTGGGGGGATGGTCGCAGCCGTAGCTCCCCCCTTAACACGCTCCGCCCTCTTAGGCGGGGGTTGGACAGCTGCAATAGCGGCTTTGAACTCCGCCCTAAGCCCCGACAGACCTTTCTCGAGGATAGCCGCAAACCCCTCATCAGATCGGGCTCGGGGCCACCAACCTTCCCCTCCTCTTTTCCAGGTGCAGCAGCTGGGATCCGGACCTGCACCACGGGGCATTCAGGCGGGCAAGACGGTAAGTCGAAAACTTCGACTTCGTCGTTCCTCCTCTTCCTGCCCGCCTCTTCGCCGGCCAATGACGAATCGGGCCTCGCGACCCTCTTCGGGCCCGCGATTACCGGTGTCTCCGTGGTCGCGACCCGGCATGTGAGTTCCGCCAGGCTTTGCTAGAGGATGCTGATCTGGGCTGTCTGGGCCGCCAGCTGCTCCTCTCGGAGCTTTAGCTGGCGGTGGAGCTCCTCCAGCTCTTTACCTGCCCTAGCGGGGGCGGCCCTAACCACTGTCTCCGTACGGATGGCCTTTAAATGGCGTGCGGCCATCCTTAGTTTCCTGACGCGCGTTCCCTTGAGGCACTTGGAAACGCCCGCTACCCTCTCCACATCCCAACAGAATTCCAGGGCCTGGGCGGCTAGGTCGACGGTCGGGACATGCCTGAACTCCTCCGCCAGGTCCTCAGAATCTGGGAGGGACCTGCTACTTCGACTCGGCTCGGGAGGGTCCTCGGCAGGGTCCACTGCCCTCTTCTCTTCCGCGAGTTCCAGCTCGTGGCGTTGTACCTCCAGGAGCATTTGATTCGCCGCGGCGAGTTGCGAGTACACGCCGGTGGTCGGCGGACGGCCCCTTCTCTTCACCGGCCGTCTCTCCAAGGACACAGTCGAAGCGACTGATTCGTCCGAGTCTTCACCGTCCCGAGATGCAACGGCATCCGATGCCGCCGGGGAGACCCCGCCCCTTCTTCGCCCCGAGCTCAGGGTAGACCATTCCATGTCCACCCTAGAAAGTTGAACGGATAGCTGGCGCGCATCCGTCGCTCCACTAGTGCCGGGCAGCACCAGGTCCACCTCGCTAGCTGCCTGTCTCACGTCCTGATTCGTAGCCATGGTCGCTTCCGTTAAATCCAGCCCAGTTTGTTTATTTGTTGATTTAGTAATTCCATCCATAATGGTCCCACGAGAGGGTCGGTCCATGGGTCCACCCGGGCAGAGCCGCCTTACCCGGGTAGGGCTAGTACACCCGGGGGGTCGCCAGGTACCCCGGGGTTGGCCGCTGGAGGCTGATGCACCCATCAGCCATGCCTGGCGCTTACTCCGGGCACGCCCTCCTCACCGCGCACCACAGCTTGGGGCTAGGGATTTTTTATAGAGGTTGTCATCCTCGCGGGCCGACCAATAAAGGCAAGCCCCCCGTTCCAGCGAAACGTGACCACTGGGTTACGGTATCATTGCTAGGGCACTCCGGGTTCGCTACCCGCACCAGACCGCCACGCGGCCTGGCCCCTGGAGAACTCAACGACGCTGCAGCCACCTTTTCGCCTCTCCGACCCAGGCCTTACCGGCAAGGGAGGGCCTGCCAGGAACCGTAGATCCCACCGGCATCACCCCGGGTCATCTGCGAAGCTACTTCGACAGCAGCAAGCGCCCCCCTTTTAGTCGCCTCCTACGACAGGCAGGGTTTACCGTGCCTGTATTCTATCCCCCAGTCACAGGGGAGGTTTTGATGGGTTTGCCTTCCCTTGGTGTTTGGTCCGCGGCAGCTATTTTATTTCACTCCTACCCTCCATGCACTCTGAAAAGTGCATGGCAAGCATTCCCCTATCCGCCACCTGGGGACGCGCCACGTCGGGGTATCACCTCCCCGCCCAGCCAGTACACTTGGCCAGGTCCGTGGAACCTAACCTAACCTTTTTTTTTAAATTTTTTTTTTGTTTCTGTTGGAAGAGGAGATGCGTTTGCGCACGCGCGGGTTGGTTCCCCTTTTCGTCTATTTGGCTAGAGGGGACCCGGGCAGTGTGGGACTCATGTCCGCCCTGAGGGGGCAGCCTGGCGCCCGTTTGGTGGGGGCAAACCCAAAGAGGCAACCCCAGAAGGGGGCAACCTGGCAACCCAACCCTTAAGGGTTGAGATTAGCCCAACAGTAGGCCACAGCCCTGAAGGGGCGACCTAGACGAGCAGCCCAGAGTGGGCACTCCCGAGGCTGGACATACTACCCACTAAAACCTCTCCCCTAACGTGGGCCGCCGGCACCTTCTCACTCGTTAGAATTCATAAAGGGATACCAGCGTATAGCCACAACGGCGCTACGGCACTTCAACGCATTTCGCGTTATTGCGGCCTCCCGCACAAACGCCATGCGCAAGCACATGGGGCATCTGCGGATCCACGCCGTTGCACCTCCGATCCAGCGGTAGGACATTTTCAACCTGTACGGTAAGGCACAGGATTTTTCTTCGGCCACGACCAGGAACCGAAGTAAGCCCGTTCCGGGTGATCGCGCCATGTGTTCACCTGCCGAAAACAGGAACTTGCTCTTCGATACGGCCAGGAACCGGGACATCGTATCTCCACGGCTGACCGTGTCCATCTTCGTCCACCATGGTTGGCTGATAATGATGATGTGGCATTTCCTAGATGTCATCACGCCCACCTGTCCTGTCACGAGGACAGGCCATTTTTCTTCAGCAACGATCGGCACCGGGGGGATATCCTCGAGGATCACACCATCCCGCCGTGACCGCGCCGCCTCTTCACCAGCCTGCAAAGCGAGGTCAGGGCTTCTTCTTCTGCCACGACCAGGAACCGGAGCTCCTGCTCAACGGGTGATCGCGCCATGTATTCACCCACCTGCAAAGCGAGGACGGGGCTTCCTCTTCGGCCACGATCAGGAACCGGAGCTCCTGCTCAACGGGTGATTGCACCATGTCTTCACCAGCCTGCAAAGCGAGGTCAGGAGGTTTCTCTTCGGCCACGACCAGGGACCGGAGCTCCTGCTCAACGGGTGATCGCGCCATGTGTTCACCTGTTTAACAGGGCTTGCTCTTCAACACAGCCAGGTCCCGGGGCGAATCCTTTCCCCGGTTGGCTGTGCCACGTCCTCGTAGGCTGCAATCCTCGGTGACGTGCCCCATACATACTCCGCATACACACACAAACCCTCATAGCAAGCATAGAACATCATAACACGTCAATGCTCACAATTGCGTCAATAAATAATGAATGAGTGAATGAAGAATGAGTAATGAATAATGAATCAATCAAATGAATGAGTGAGTGAATCAGTATGCCCATGAATAGCAGTGCCCAAAACAAACACTAAATAAATAGCAGCTGAATAACAAATAACAAATAAATACAGAAATAAACAATTATAATAAACATAATTAGCCGTCATTAAGCGTAGTAAATCGTAATAGGCCGTAGTAGACCATAAGTCAGCAAATACAAAAAATACAGACGCAAGATCAACGTATATATACATCTAATTCAACTGAGCAGTTAAGGAACAGCTAAAATGAAAGAAGGAAGGAATGGTTAAAATAACGAACGAAGAAATCAGTAATAACATGCAAACATGTGAACTAAGCATAAGTATAGTAAAGGAGCAGGCAGGCGGGCATATGTCGGCACATGTGAACTTGACATAAGAAAGGCAAAACCCGATAACCTCAAACGTCAACAAACGTCAACATACAGCCAAGCAGCCACGAAGCAGGAGACGACTAGTAAAAGAGCATTTAGTATATGACACTAACACTCAAAGTGATCAAATTGTCTAATATAATAGAATAAAATCAATAAAATTCCAAACTAAACTATAAAGTTCAAATGAAAATGAAATTGAAAATGAAATGAAATGAGCCAAGGATGTGAAAAGTAAGGAACGCCAACAACAGCAGCTAGCAATGTCATCGTGAGAGGGAGTAAACACAGAATCAGATAATTATTGTCAAAAGCAAAGGTAGAAGGTAAAATATAGAGTATAACCATAAACGGCAGATTCCCATGCAAACTAGCCACATGCATTACTACAAATAAAGAAACGAAGAGGCAGGAACACCATAAAAGAAAGGATACGCCATACATGTATGTATAGCGTAATAGCGTAATGAATACATAAATAAATAAGTAAATAAATAAATAAAATAAAATAAATAAATAAGTAAGTAAATAAGTAAATGAATGTATGTGTAACAGGGAACCCCTCACAATCATCTGCTGAAACCATGAAAGTGACCAATGGATTACCACCGGCAGTAAAACAGCAAGACAATGAGAAGTGAACTGAGGGCCTACATGAAATGCTCAACGAAGCTGAGGATACCTCTCCGAGAAGCCATGATACCCCAAATGATGTAAATCAAAGTCCACTAAAGTTCACTAAGATTATTTGACGTATTTGAGTACCAGACTGTGTTATATGTTATATGTAGTCAAGCAACCCTGTAATGAATAGTCGCAGAGACGCAAGAACCTGCATTATTTGGCGAAGAGAAAGAATACAAGGAACTAGAAGCTGAAGAACTTGAACTTGAAATTGAAATTGAAATTGAAATTGAAAAGAACTTGGCTTCATAACATCATCACATCACATTATTCTGAACAGGAACCAAACTAAGACCAGGTAAGAAAATATGGAAATATCATGCAATGATGTAGTGATGTAGCTTGACAAAGTATTTATAAGAATATTTATCAGAGTGTGTTTATAAGAGTATTTTAATGTTTATAGGAAAAACCCAATGGGGAATGAACGATACTGACAGCCTGATACATCTGTTACGTCCGCTGCAGTAAGGAAACGAGCAGGAAGAAATAGGATGCAGCGTGAGAACCAGCAAATCAGCAAGCAAACTAGCAGGCAGAACTATAAAAACCGCCTATGGAATTTCAAATTCAAAATATGCACAAGCACAACATCTCAATCTTGACTAGTATTCAGATAATGAAATTAAGTAGAACACTTAACGCTCCCGAGAAAAATTGTTACATTTATTGAAATATATAAAAGCGTAAATTGTAATTATATGAATTGTAACTATAATTATGAATCTAAATACATTTGGGCAATGAAATCATAATTAATTATTATTAAATGAAGAAAAACCTCTATCAGCTCGCCATCATAAAACAGCAAGTCGTTCATTAATAACTATTATCGACAGCCCACACTCAATTTCAAGCAGCAACAGACTAATTGACAGAAAGAAACAACGTAATCTGACACAATACAAGGAGCTTCACAGACAAAACAATACAATTCAAATGTAACTTGCATAAATCAATTATAAGATTTAAATTACTGTACCGTAACAGCATAATGTATTAATGTATTAATCTATTAAGTGAGGGAAAGAAAATATTACATCACACATTACTATGTGTAGCTCATTTCCACATAACTTCTCAAAAGGCGCAATAACATTGAAACATCTGCGAAACCAACCCCTCACACTGCAGACAGAGTAGATCACTTCCCTGCCGTGCTAAAGCGGGAATAAAACAGAATGAAACTCCAATATGTCACATGGATAGGAGTCGAGGTTAATGTCAATTTAACCAGAGAAAGTTAAAAACAGTAGTGGTATTATAAAAGAAAAGAATTACAAAGAAATTAACTAGAACAATAACTAACACATCCTGTAAAAATAAAACAGTGGAGATTGAACACACAGACATTGTAGCAATATCATTAATAAATCAAAACCATGCTAAATTTGTTGCATTGAGTAATAAAATAAATAATATAATAAACCGCAATCAAACAAGAAATGTCGACAAGAAACCGAGTATTTTATTAGAATTAGAATACACTGTACTGAGCAAACAAGCAAGCAATTAATTATTCTTAAATTGCAACACAAAATTGCTGTGCTCACTTACATTATTAATCACCAAGAATCTCAGAATGGGTAGCAGAAAAATAGAAAATATATTTAATATCGTGCAGAATGAAAAGCAGATTAAATGTAGAATATATATGATATGTAATATGTATATAAATTAGATTATAACCCAAATTATAACTCAAGGGCAAAACATATTCGAACGGGGCCTAATCCGCCCTATAACACAATGCAACAAAAGTACAGCAGTTGACACATAAGGACAAGGATAAGGACAAGGATAAAAGTAAGTTTATTATCGGTCTATCATTAAATAATTCAATTCAATGCAGTTCCTTCCATTCATGCACCTGACACTTCTAAAAGTAGGAATAAACATACATAACCGATGAATGTTATAACGAAGATGGAAGACCGAGACAAACCCGCCACCCAATGACCATAGACTACACAAGCCCATCGCTCGAATTCAAATCTTAACTACGTGGTTACGTGGTTAATTTCGCAAGAATGTCATAATCGTGAAAATAAGTAGGTATTGAGATGCTGGGACGCACACCTATTGAAAATAATACCTAAAGTATTTAAATAAATTTAGTAACGAAAGTAAGTAAGTAAACACACGTATACCGTCGCGACATCTGGCGGATAAACGCGCAAAATGATTGGCGATCAATCGGTAAGCAGCAAATAATTAGCCAAAACCAAGAGTCAAGAAACATTATCCTATGTAGGCATATACCGTCACGAGGCATTACCATAGCAGGCATTCACTCACCATACAATGAAATCAATCGCACCAAACGGTATAGAGGTAACAAAATATTACCGACAATAGGAAGAGTGTAAATTTGACAGAATACAAAGTGTGCGTCGGATAACTATAATTGTAATTACTTAGACTATCGTTATTATAACTATAACACCCCTCATTATTATATCATCACCGCGCAAAATTGATATATTTAAATTCCAACTGATATATTTAAATTTCAAATGAGTGATGAGTAATTTAGCCTCACGAAATAAATACCGTGATACGATATTCAAATTCTACTTATTCCTACAAAATAAAACATCGCCACGAGCCCTTAACACATTTACATATCCCTCACAGATTTAATGCTATGATACAGAAAATACAAGAGATATAAAATTATATTTACTACTAGAGATTACGTCAACCAGGATAGAGAATAAACCGGCCACCTTGTACAATACAGTAATAAAGAACTTTTAGTCAAGTAAGTCAAATAAGTGAAATAATTGAAATTGAACCATGACATAAATTAAATTTGGAAAACAACTTAGAAAACAACTTCTTGCATTTCAGTTAAAACAAACCGCTCCTAAAACCTATCAAGAACTAATTAGAGGCCAACACCCCCCCAAATGCTAGTCAATATCAGCACAATTAGCGTTGGCCTAGGAGATGATAGAACTAGTAGTAATAGGAAGATAGTGGGACGGTTATTTAGGGGAATAAAAGGTAACAAAATAAAATACAAGTTATATTACTAGTACAAAATTGCACCAGACTTTGTTGCATTGAACAATAATTAAAATAAATAATGTGTTGAATAAGTAATATAACATACCAATGAATCAACTCGAGCAGGAAATGTCAAAAGGAAACTAAGCATTCAATTGGAGCGCATTGAGCAAAATATTATTGGAGTGTGAGAAAATATTAATGCGCTCACTCACTTTATTTTAAGCTATAACAAAATAAATAACTAAATGAAAATATATTTGACAATAGGAAAGTAGAAGAGAGTGGAGAACCAGTCGCAAATACAGTCAAGTACAAGGACCATAAAAGAAATCAATTGAGGAAACTTACACAAAGTGTCATTATAACACCCTAAATTATTATACCATAAAGATTCACGGGATCATTGGACAAATCTATTGTCCCGATCGATCAAATCATCCTATTCCGGTCCAAATCGAATCCAACTCAATCCCTTCAACCATCCTCCACATGTCAGCCGGACACCCGGCACCTAATAAATAAGGTAGAATAAGAAGATGAATGAACGCTGCACTACTGCACACAATGCATAAATGCAACTTTGCAGTTCTGAAATGAACAACAGCATTATGCACCACACAAACAGATCACCCATCATCCAAAACTACATCAGACAAGTAGTGAGTAAGGATGTATAGAATCTTAATGAAGTAAAGTAAAAAGGTAAGTAACGAATAGGAAAATAAGTGAGATAAGATGACAAGTACATGCAGTACACTGTAATGCAAATAATAGATAGTGGTGAACGTAGTTGTATGAATGAGTGATACTAAAACTAGCAATAAGTGAGCTTCTCGTTGTAATCAAATAGATCGTTTACCAGTCATGAGGAGACCGGAATCATGATCACAGTTGAAAACAAACTAAATTTGCGCTAAAATAAGAGTGAGAGTAAAGTTAAGTTAACGTCAGGGGTAGTAACAGAAAGACAGATAATTAAAGTACTTTATGAAAAATGAAAAATAGTTAAAGTCAAAGAAACCTTGAAGGAAACATTGAGGTACGGCCCCCAAATCATACTAATAACGTAATGTAAATCAATTAGAACTGTGCAAACCCCTGCCGCATTGAACAAGGATTGAACAATCAATTAACCATTGGATACCGAACCCAGCCAATCGGGTGCACACGCAAGTAAGGAAAGAAAAGAAAAGACTGCGACTTAAATTATTTGCCAGAGCAATCAGGATCAAAACAGCAATCATTGGCTATCTCAATTTACTGTAATCGTCACTGGACAATCCCAAATTAACAGAAAATCGATAAACCAGACACTACATTGAAAGGACTGTGAGTAGACTGGCTAACGATAAGTATAAATACAGGTATGAATCTACATTGAGTATGAAATCAATTGATTGAAGTCAAATTAAAACAAATTAAAACATTTAAACAAAGATATCACCGTTAATGGCCATCAATGGCCATCAATAGCAACACAGTCGTCTAGCATCACAATGCGACGGAAATCGCACAGGTTACGCACTCCAATAGGGTTAGCAGGATCAGCGGCTACAATAATCTGAAGGTAAATAATAAACAGTTTAACACGTGAATTAAATCAATTAATCAATAGTTATTGTGATTGAACTCGAACAATAAATTAATTAAGAATGAACTAGAAGCCACACAATTCTTTCCACCTCCTCGAGCATCATGAGCATGTACGAAACGGAGCATACAACAAACATAACCAACGAGTGCAAGAATACACAAGATAGAAAACCCAAATATCCGAATCGAATCGACTCGAAGTTGACAGGCAGCGACTCACGGCAGAGCGGCGAATCGGCGAACCAGCATGGCAGCGAGCCATAGATTATATAAATCCGCCATATTGGAGTTTAAAATCTCAAACTCCAGATCTACACCCACCCCACATTTGTTTGTAGAAGATATCCACTATTAATAACTGAATTGAACCAATTAATCAATCAATGAGATTAAGAGAACAGAGCATAAATAAATAAAATAAAGTAAAGTACACCCTGCTCACAAATAATGCCCATTGATGTTGATTTATAACACACCATACCATATTGCAGTGTCCCATGAAAGGAAGTCTCAATCAATCAAACAGTCCCGATCAAATCAAACATTGATATGTAACAAACACCATTGAACTTAGCTAGCATTCTCATGGAACCATCAGTTGCTCACCTCAGAAATGACATTCAAGGACAAACCAACAACAACAAAACCATGCATCATCCATGCATTTGAATGGACAGAATCGCCTGTCAGCACAGAGGAAAGAATGAAATTAGTGTAAAACAGATCAAGTCCTTTAACCACAATCAGATGAATAAGCAGCGAACAAAGAACGAATGAATAAATGAATGAATTATGAAGACAACCATGACAGTTATAAAGATTAGGAAAAGAAATAAGGATATAGAGTGGAATGTTATGCTAAACACACCCAACAATGTACTGTAATACAAAATAGAATAACACCATAAAGTTAATTTAAATTCCACTGAAACACTGAAACAAGACAGCGCGCTTATTGGCTCCATCGCCACTACTTTGTAAATTATATTATACATTGTGGGTGATTGCATCCATACAAATGCGAATAGAAGTAGAGATTACCAACTGAGAACTGAGTAGTGTGTAAAGATATTAAATAGAAGCGATAAATAAATCAGATCAATTGTAAGGTGCGTGGTTCAATTAAACACAGACTACCGTATAATATAAGAATAAAGAATAAATCAATAAATAATAAGTAAATATCTAAAATGATATTTAGAATGATACCTAAATGATAAACTAATAACAGAAACCACGCACCATCAATGCCTTTGAATAGACACACCTTCTTATCAACACAAAGGAAGGAATCAGAATAAAATAATGAAAACCTTTAACTTTAGTCAGAAATCAAAATGAAGCAATGAATAAGGAATGAAAAATAAATGGATAAAGGACAGACAATGAGTGAATGAATAATGAATGCTGAATGCAAGCACAACAGTTACAGAAATTAAGAAGTTGTGAAAATAAGAGAGAAAATGAAATGAATATGTAAGGTGTAACGTTGTAATGTTGTAACCAAACAGAACCTACACAACGCACTGTCATACAAACAAAATAAAGTATAAAATAAAATGAAGCAAAATAAACACACTAGATTAAATTAAATTTCACCGAAACATGACAGCACAATTAGTGGTTCCATCACCACGTCCCCCCAGATTATAAGCGATTATGCCCATACAAATGCAAATGGGGAGTAGAAATTCATAACCGAATAATGTATATAGTTAATAAGTAAAAGCGACAAGTAAATCAAATCAAATCGAATCCAAGGTGCGTGGTTTAATTAGACACAATACTGCTGTATGATGTAAGAATAATAAGTCAAAGCTAGATATAAAGTGATATTCTAAAGGTAAACTAATAACAGAAACCACGCACCATCAATACGCTTGAATAGACAAAATCTCTTGTCAGCACAGTAGAAAGAACAAAATTAGAATAAGATAAATCAATCATTTAACTATAATCAGAATGGATAAGCACTGAATAAGAATGAATGAATAAATGCATAATGAACGAATAACGAATGCGAGCATACCAGTAGTAAAATTAAAATTGAGAAAATAAAGGAAATAAAGAAAAAGAAAAGTGGAATGTTGCAACCAAACACAACCAACACAGTACACTATAATATAAAATAAATAGAATCAACACCATATAATGAATTAAATTTCACTGAAACATGACAGCACGCTTATTGGCTCCGTCACCATTACTTTGTAAATTATAAATTATGAATTGTGAGTAATTATGTTCATACAAATGCAAATAGAAGTAGGAATTGACAACTAAAGCTGAATAATGTGTAAGGATATAAAATAAAAACGACAATAGATCAAATCAAATGTAAGGTGCGTGGTTCAATTAAACACAAACTACTGTATAATATGAATAAATAAATCAATAATAAGATATCTAAAATGATATTTAGAATAATACTTAAATGATAAACTAATAACAGAAACCACACACCATCAAAGCATTGAATAAGCAAAATCACTTCACTTATCAGTACTGAAGAAGAAAATAGATTACATAAGTCAAATAATCAAATAAATCAAATCAAATCCGTTGCTTTTACTCTAATCAATCAATACAATGAACAAGAATAAATAATGATGAAATAATGAAAAATAAATGAATGGATGAATGCATGCAGACACAACAGTTATATAAATTAAGTGAGTGAGTAATTAAGTAAATAAGAGAAACATGTAAGCGAGAATGAAAGTAAAAATGAAAATGAAAATGTAATGAGCAGAATAAAAGGAATGAAAGGAAAGGAAAGGAAAGTTAAAGAAGAAGGATAAGAATGAATGAATTGTAGAATTGAAGAATAGCAAAGCCAACGCACCCATCAGCAACAATCACACATCGCACAACACCACTGAAACAACGTTGGAACAGACTAAAACATCACTGGAACAAATGAACAAAACTGAAACTGGAAGCTGAAAACTGAAAACTGAAACTGAAACAAGAGGAAATTAAAGAAAACACATAAAATGAATCACATAACCCGAATCGTCCAATTTATTCACTTAACACACTACATTGCTTTGCTGCATCGTCGCGGATAAGAAAATTAGACAAACCCAAAATATTAGAATAACGTAAAATAGAGACATTTAGCGAAACAGGTAACTGAAAAACGGCAATATACAAACCGCGTAAACCATGGGACACGATGTACCATTAACCAACCTAACCTAACCTAACCTAACCTAACCTAACCTAACCTAACCTTTTTTTTTAATATTTTGACAGCAAGAAAATACATTTACGTAAGCAAGGAACCCGTCGGGTTAGGTGGGGTCTCGGGCAGTGTGGGACTCAAAGGTACATACCAAAACAAGTATCCCTGAGTTGGATCGTTACAGTACCCCAATACCCACTAAAAACTTGCTCCGTATTGGCCACAGATACCTCCGGCAACGCCAGAGGGCTTTAATGGAGAGCATTCTGTGTAGCCACGACGTTGCTTACACATCGACCTACACGGACAACCTAAAGGCGTTCAGTCGTCCAAGAACGTCGTGGGTAAGCCCCAGCGCACCTCCGCTTATAACGCTGGCTATTTGGACCGACGGTGATTTCATTTAGCCACAGAAGGTATAGAGTGCGTTGGTGGACACTCTACAGCCGCTGTGCGAACACACCGCCGGAACTGTGCATTATCCTTGCAGAATCATTTTTCCCTACCCGTATGTTTCCACAGGAGATGTGTAGGGTTGAGCTGAGCCGCTTGGTCACCAGAGGCCGCAACACACATTTGGGCGAGTTAAGCCTCTCGATGGGCGGATCTCAGCCTGGGAGAGGTCGCGAAAACGAAGGAGTGCTCGCATGAATGCGAGAGAGAGGAGAGCCCGAGCCGCCTGGACACCAGCGATCGCTTCACACATTTGGGTGAGCTAAGCCTCTCGATGGGCGGATTTCGGGCCTGGAATTGGTTACGCGCACTGAGGAATGCACGCATGAAAGCGAGCGAAAGGAAGTCTTGGGTTGCCTGGACACCATCGACCGCAACACACTTTGGGTGAGCTAAATCTCTCGATGGGCGAATTCCGGGCGTGGGAGAGGACGCGAAAAATTTTTCGAACGAAGGAATGCTCATGCGAGAGCACGCGGTAGCGCTCGGAACGCTCGTGTCGTTTGTCACATGCATTCATCCATCCATTCAGTTCATTCAATTCTATACTACATGTGTGTAAGGGCACCGTAAGCGGAACGCTACGTATAGTACGGATGCAATCAGAGAACCTAAGGGGAAGAGTAAGAAGGGTCGCGGTTCGCCGAGAGTCGGCCAGCGAGAGGTAGGTTCAGGCCGGCCGGTCTCGATCCACTGCCCAGCAGGTACAGTGAGAGGGAAAGATCGAGCTCAGGATGCTGTGAAGAGCGAGCGCGAGAGAGGGGAGCAAAGAAGAAGCCGCGGGTCGGAATCCGGGAGAGAGCCGAGACGCGAACGTAATGCGTCCGACATTAGAGGTCACTGATTGGGGATCGCGCGTCATGTTAATGCGATTTTAATTGAATTTAATTAAATTGATGAAATGTAACGAAATTAAAATGTAATAAAATTCAAAATTTATCAAAATCTAAAATTTACAGAAAACTAGAATTGATGTTTCGTGTTTGAAGAACCGCATTAATATTATAATTAAGAATTCATACGAACCAAAACCTTGAATTTTAAATTTGCCATGAAAATTAATTTTAAAGGTAATTAAATACAATTTTCGCGAAAGAAAGTTGATGCAGATTGCTTTCAAAATTAATTATCAGAGAGAGAGGTAGATGTATGGAAAATGTAGCATGTATTAAAATTGGATTAGCGAAATTAGGATTTTTAGATTAAGCACGAAAGCTAGCAGTTTTAAGCGCCTCGTTAAGCCGGGTATCCACCAGTATCAAACGCCCGTATCGTATCACCGTTCCGAACCCTTTTGAATAGGCAGACGTTGCCTCGTTGCATGCAACGGCATGCTGCGGCGCGGACAACATTTCTTCGTTTCTTGATATAAACGGTTAGGCAATAGGACTGGGCCGCTACAGGCGAGGAGTTTCGTTTTGCTGCGTGGCGTTCCAAAGGAACGGAGGCAACTGATCCATCCGAAAAATTTGTCGATTCTTTGCTGTTGCATCGAAGGAAAGGTTCATGCGTTGGCACTTGACATAGCGTTTCGTGCCGTCACTTGGGTTTCAATTTATTTGAAATCTTGCGGTATTATTGGATTCATTTCAAAAGCAATTAAATTATTTATGAATTTAATCTAATTTAATTTAGACAAATTTTATCGTCTAAATATATTTAAACAGATCAATTATCTTCGGTGCTACGCTGTACATAAAAGAGCAATGTTAATAATCACCTGTGTGATTATTGAAAAAGGACAATGTTAATTTTCCAGAGATTTTTCCGTTGCCGAGTATCGAAAGTTCTATTGGTCTGTGATACGGAGGCGAAGGAACGGGCCGATCCGAAAATTGTCGGTTTCTTGTCGTTCAAAGGATTGGTTCGGAAACCACTTGAAACGTAAAAACAACATACCCAGGCGAAGGCCCGAAATGCTATGTCAAGTGGAAACATGACACTTGAGGCACGAGATAATATGATTTGGAATTGGATACATCAGTGAGATAATACTAATACAACGACTGAACTTTGTTATTTTTCATTTTTTTCTTAAAAAACTGTTACCAAGATATTTGTGACGTTTTTCTGATTAAAATGATACCAAACACGATATGGTTTGGATAATTACACTAAAGAAACAGCATGCAGCAAATCGAAACTTCTCGCCTATAGGAGTTTATTTCAAGACACGAAGAACTATTGTCCGAGCCGTAGCACGCCGTGGCATGCAACGAGGCAACGTCTGCCTATTCAAAAGGGTTCGGAACGGTGATACGATACGGGCGTTTGATACTGGTGGATACCCGGCTTTAGACGGGTGAGAGGCGCGTACAAGCGGGTGATGAACGGATTACGTCACCCGCTCGCAGGTAGCGGCCGAAACTGGGTCAGTGGGTCAGCCGTCGGTCGGCGTCTAAAGGGGGTGCGAGCGAACCGTGCTCGTGTACGAAGGGTCCGGTGCTGCCGATCTGAATGGGCTTCGCGCGCGGTTCCTTTTTAGTCGCCTTTTACTACAAGCCAAGGTGGCTGGAGACGTATTCTGTAACCCCCCGCCTCCAGGGGAGGATGGGATGTAGTCTTCCACAGTAAATGTGTTAGAGCTAGAAGTTTCCAGGATTTAAGATTAGTGACAAATTAAGCTTTATGATTTGGGGTTGTGAAATTGTGTTGATGTTAGACTTGAGACCCGGGAGGAATTCTGGATTTGGATTTTAAATTGAATTTAAATTGAGGGTAGAGTTGATCGCGGGAATCGTAGTCTAAAAGTAATTAAATATAATTTGTGCGGATGCGATGTAGATGAATAAATGCTCGTTATCTTAGAATTAAAGTTATGGGGAGGCTAAAATGGGTGATCAAGGAGAAGAATTGTACTTGAAATTAAGGGGGTTCTGAGAATCTTTAATTAAGATAACATAACACATAGAAACTGAAAGTTTAAAAGTAAAAGCAGATGTGTACAGTAAGAATGGGTGTGGATCCTGAGCAGAATGTAAAAGGTGAAAATAGTGGAGAAATAGAAACATAAATAAAGAAATAAATGGAGGAATAGGGAAAAAGGACGGTAGAGAACAACGAAAAACAGCCAGAAACAGCTGTAAGCGGAAAGTTTGTAAAGCGGCATACGGTACATTTGGAGTAAAGCTGTACCAGGTGTCGGGTAGGGTAGGCGATAAAGTAGGTGATGGGTAATAAACGGGCAATGAGGAGCAAGGCGCTAAAGGAGGCGACGTAGGGTAAAAGCGGTGCGAGTTCGCAAGGAATAATAGAGTAATGGAGTGAAAGTACAGTGAAGCAGTAAAGCAGAGTAAGGCAGTAGCATAAACTAGGAGGCCTGCTCGAGCGACCAGAAGGAGACAAAGGAGAATGGAAACAATAAGGAAAATACAGAAGTCGGAGTTTTATTGTTCACGTGAAGCGTAGCTGACAAAAAATAAATATGCAGGGGCACGTTGACGGGCGCGGGAGTCATGTCGGAAAAGTACCCGTGTCTGACTATCAAGGCGTAGTGGGTGTGTAGGAGATGCCGCATGGAGGGAGCTACATATTCGCGTACAGCAGGAGGGTCCAAAAAAATAGAGTAGATAGGGTTATGGTTCGTCGAGAGTCGGCCAGCAAGAGGAAGAATCGGGCCGATCGATCTCGCTCCACTGCCCAGCAGGTACAGCAAGAGGGAAAGATCAAGCACGGGATACCGCAAAGAACGAGCGCCGGGGGGAAGATCAGAGAAGAAGCCGCGAGTCGGGATCCGGAGGAGAGCCGAGACGCGAGCATAATGCGTCCGAGATTCGAGGGCGCTAATTGGAGATCGTACGCCGTAGAAAATGCGATTTAAATTAAGTTTGATTAAATTGGTTAAGATGCAATTTGAAAAATGTAATAGAGTTCAAAGTTCAACAAAATCTAAAATTGGCAGGGAACTAGAATTGGTGATCCGCAGTTGAAGACCGCGATAATATTATAATTGAGAGTTGATACGGGTCAAACCTTGAATTTTAAACTTATCATTAAATACGGAGGTAATTAGATACAATTTCCGCGAGAGAAAGTTGGCGCGGATAGCTTTCAAAATTTGTTTCCAGAGAGAGAAGTAGGTGTTCGGAAAAAGGAGCATATCTTAGAATTGTGTTATCAAGATTGGAATTTAAGATTAGACGTGAGAGCTAGAAGTATTAGGGCGCCTCGTCAGGCGGGTGAGAGGCACGTACAAGAAGGTGATGAGCGGATTACGTCACCCACTCGCAGGTAGCGGCCGGAACCGGGTCAACGCGTCACCCATCGGCCGTGTCCGAAGGGATGCGAACGGGCCTCATCCGTGCATGTCGGCTTGTTGCTGCCTATCTAGAGGGGCTAAACGCGCGGTGCCTTTTAAGTCGCCTTTGATGAGAGGCTAGGGATGCTGGAGACGTATTCTGTAACCCTTGCCTCCAGGGGATACTTGATTCTATACTTCCATAGCAAATAGGATCTGATATAATCGAAAGTCTGGTCTATGGTTTATTAAGCCAACACCCTTGACCGTTATTGATCAGTGACTGCAATTGATTTAATTGTAATTTATTCACGTTATTAATGTTGACTTGATTAGGTCCTTTCATCGAAGGCTTGGTAAGTTTTGGGTTGCCGGGCTTTGTTGAAGACGACCACGAGACCCCTGCTTCGATCGAGGGGAGGCGAGAAAGCGAGGGGAGTGTGCCGAAGCGCGTGTCTCGAAAGCGGGGCTCAAGGGTGAGGGACTACCCCTCGCAAGCTCCTCCAGCCACAACGATTGCCGGTCGCTCTGGATATAAATTGGGGCACCTCGTAGGGGCCTTCATTTAGTACATTTCTAACTGGGGAAGTCGCTAGTTCGCGCTGTTTGTGGTGCTCCGAATCGAAGCTTGGAGCAATACGCGTGTGTCGATACGTGCGCCGTGGTGCAGTGAGGGGTTATTGTGCATAACTAAGCGCAGCAGATCAGCACAGCACAACACTGCACATTGCTCATCCTCACAGCGAAAAGGATCCGCTGTCGCCGACAACGCCCACGCGCCAACGCGTCTATTGCAGAGGCGGGTGAAGAAGAAGAGGAAGGAGGAGTAAAACAGAGGAAGAGCGACGCAGCCTATCACTATCAATCATCCTACGACAAGCATCGCTGAGTAAGTAAGTATTGAGTGATCATTTGTTGATTAACGTTTATCGCACCATCCTTGTTTGTTCAGGCTGCCCGTTTAAACACTAATATTGTTGCTGATGTTGGTGTTAGTTCCGCTGCCGTTGCTCCTATTAATACGTAGCTGGTTAGTCCTTGATTGTCAACCATGCTGGATATTGGCCGAATGCCGACTGTAAATAGCTGTTCGGTTTGCCGGTGGCCTGATACTAATTGCTTAGTTCTATCCTTACTCTTGATGAAGTTGATTGAATTAGTTCGATCTTGACTAGCTTAATTAATTAAATATATTCAGTTAAATCCTGGCTTGGCTTGACTTCGCTTCACGTTGTCGAGTGGTTCCATGACTTGTTTCCAAGTCGATATAGTAGTAATATACATTTAATAACAATATCATTATTGCTACTATATCTTCATTAGATATGTAATATACATTGTATAACAATATCATTATTACTATATGTGCATTAGGTGTGTAATATACATTTGATAACAATATCATTATTACCATATCTGAATTAGATATGTAATATACACTTAATAACAATATCATTATTACTATATCTGCATTAGATATGTGATATACATTTAATAACAATATCATTATTATTATATCTGCATTAGATATGTAATATACATTTAATAACAATATCATTATTACTACTATCAGGTCAGCCCGCTGTCCCGCTTCATCCTTGGATTGGGTTGCGTGAGTTGAATTACGTTGATAGGGCAGGGCGGAGAGGGAGGGCGATGCACGCAGATTGATGCGAGTCAGTTGAAACAATCCCTTCCGTGCTACAGTTGTTCCCTTTTCTCCCCCTCTTTCACCCCTTGTTTTTTTTCACTTCCCTTTTTCCTTCCTTTCTCTTATTCTCTTTCCCTTCCTTTCTTTTCCCCATTTTGATTCAGATTTAAGTTATAGATCATAAGTCATTTGCTTCGCTTTCCGAACCCATGTTACTGATTGTTTGCTGTGGTTTAGGATCCTTGTACCGTGAGGGTCATAACCGGGGTTGTCATTGCCGTTACAAGTCGCAGTAGGTGTTGATCACTGCCATGTCAGTTCAGTTCGACTTAAATGTAGATCCTTGTACTTAAAAGTGCACGTTTCCTTTTGTTCCGATAGCTACGTTACTGTGCTGCTAAATCTCCGAGCCGAAGAAGAAAGAGAAGAGGAAAACATGTCTGCGTTCAGCGTACTGCAGATCAATTTAAACAGATGCCGCGCGGCACAGGATCTCTTGTGGCAGGCCGTGAACGAGTTTCGCGCGGATATAGTCGTCATCAGTGAGCCGTTTAATCCTCATCCGAATTGGCATCAGGACAGGAGCAGCTCAGCCTGCGTGTGGTATACGAATCGTACTAGCTGCGACATGGGGGTGACTAGAAAGGTGTTTGAGACAGACGGATGCGTGGCATTGGAGACTCGCGAGTTTGTGATAGTGAGTTGTTACTTCTCACCATCACTGACTATAGAAAGCTTTGAAGATCAATTACGGGGTCTCGCGACATGTCTGTCAAGTGTTAGGAACCCGATTATAATCGCCGGGGATTTCAATGCCCGCTCTCCGCATTAGGGATCAGATCGCGTGGATTCACGTGGTCACCGTATGATGAATTTGATCGAGCAAGCAGGGCTGATGCCCGTGGCAAGTCAAGGAGGCTCGTCATTCGAGCGTGGTGGCGTGGGTTCTCGAATCGATGCCCTTGCGTGTAGCCGCAGCCTCCACGGTCGAATATCTAGGTCCACAGTGTGCACGCGCTATTCGGGGTCGGATCACCGCTATCTTATTCATCGATTTAAAGCGAGACCAGAGCTATTGGTTCGCCCGAGGATTCTCTTTGGGAGGCGAGACTAGGTCGCCCGGACATGGAGGCGTGGAGGGAAATAGTGAGCGGCCAGTTACCGAGGCCAGGATCCCTGGATCCAACAGTTCAACGTAGTCAAGAGAGAGGAGCTGCAGCAGCCGGTCCATCGGAACAGTCCGCGCTACCGCCGCTGTGCACCGTGGCCAAAATTGATGAAGTGATTGAGGAGTTAGAGACGCTCTTTCAGTCAACCCGTCCACCATTGCCGACTCGCAAGAGGAGGAAAATTCAAAATGTACCATGGTGGAGCCAGGAGATAGCAGATCTTTGGTTCCAAGTAAAGCGTCTCCGCCACTGCTGGCAGAAGGTGACTCGCCGGAGCCCGACGGCAGCACGACAGCAGGCGCACCCGTATCGCATGGAGATGCTGGAAAGCCGACGTGCCTTATCCTTGGCATTGCGTCGAGCTAAAGAGGCATCGTGGAGTGAGATGGTCTCGACTATCGAAGAAGATCCGTGGGGGAAACCCTACAAGGCGGTCATGAATCGTCTGAAGGGGAAGTCGCCCCTGATTCGCCTCAACCGAGAGGAGTTCCACGCAACGGTGTCCGCGCTTTTCGTGGTGGAGCAGGAGCGACAAGATGAGGCTGCCATCCCAAGGAGTAGTGCAGCAGAAGAAGAGGAGGAAGACGAAGCAAGAGGAGAAGAAGCAGCGCAGGCTTCATTGATCTGGCCCCGTAAGGGAGGAGCGTTAACGTCGTCGGCATCCAACGCACGCGAGACCGCGGGGGTAGCCGCAGGGTCAAACGCTGTTCCTCCTAACACGAGAAAGAGATGCTGAAGCCCAGGGGAGGGCACCTCGCGCCAGGGGGAAGTGTTCACGAACGAAGATGTGAGGTACGCAATGGGGATGTTGAAGAAAGGAAAAGCTCCGGGTCCAGATGAAATCCCTGGCGAGGCCGTTCACGTTCTGCGTAACACTGCATCCGGCTGGGGTTGTGCCCTTTTCAATTCCTGTCTGAGGCTAGGATACTTTCCAAGGGCTTGGAAAGTAGGGCGTCTGGCTTTAATACCGAAGGCCGGGAAAGCCTGTAATTCTCTTTCCGACCTTCGACCATTTTGCATGCTGTCAGACATGGGGAAGTGTTTCGAATATGCTTTGCGTGTGTTAATGCTAGAAGCGATTCGCCTGTCTGGAGGGCTGTCGGTGCGTCAATTTGGGTTCACGGAGGGCAGATCAACTCATAAGGCGATGAATGTGGTCATGTCGGAGTGGGATCGTGCGCGCAGAGGGCGAAATCACTGTCTGCTAATTACCCTGGATGTGAAAAATGCATTTAATACAGTGCGTTGGGACCGCATCCTGGCTGCAGCCGAGCGCCGTGGGTTTCCGACGATAATAATGGACATGTTACGTAGCTATTTAAGCGAGCGAAGAGTGGGAACCCGGACGCCAAGCGGTGAGTGGATGGAAGCAGCTGTATTTGGTGGGGTGCCACAAGGATCAGTGTTGGGACCACTGTTGTGGAACCTATCGTACGACGGGCTGCTGGAGGTGCTGCTGCCACCAGGCGTCACAACCGTGGTTTCGCGGATGATATGGCGCTGCTTATAGTAGCTCGATCATTAGACAGAGTGCGCGAGCTGGCAGAATATGCCTTACGTGTGGTGGGGGCGTGGTACGGGAGAGAGAGACTGGTTCTCGCGAAAGAGAAAACTGAAGCAGTGATCTTAACTGGGCGGCGCGTACGCGACGGACTTCTACTATCGTACGAGGCCGCGATAATCAGGACATCGCGCTCGATTAGGTACCTTGGTGTGATGTTCAGTAATAGCAGACTCTTTCATAGTCAAATGAGCCGGGTATGTGAGAAGGCAGTGAAAGTAGCGCAGCACCTCTCGTGGCTGCTACCAAATCCACGAGGATGCGGTCCGAAACCGCGTTTGCGGTATTACCGGGTGCTAGAATCTATAGTTTTGTAAGCGTCTCCGGTATGGAGCGAGGCGGTGGAGTACGGATGTGTGAGACAGCGATTGACATCGACACAGCGGTTGGGGTTACTGCGCGTGACACGAGCGTATCGTACCGTTTCATCAGTGGCATTGTGCGCGCTGTCAGGTTGCATGCCGTGGGAGTTGTTAATAAGGGCCAGGGCCGCTTTGTATGGGTACGAGGAGGCGGAGGACCCGGAAGAGCGCGTGAATCTGCCGCAGGTGGTGGAATATGACACCTTTGATCGCTGGCAAACTCGATGGACAACCTCGGAGAGCGGCGCCTGGACTCGCAGGCTGATTCCCAACATCGAGGCGTGGGTGAAGAGCAATGCAGCACGTTCCCGAACCTATAATCTGGCGCAGGTGATGACAGGTCACGGATGGTTTGCTCATTATCTCCATCGGATAGGAAGAAGTCCGTCCCCGAGCTACTGGTTTTGCGATCCTCCAGTGGACGATGATGCGTACCACACAGTGTTTGTGTGTGATCGTTGGGCAGTGCAACGAAGACTTCTATACCTGGTGGTAGGGGAGCTGACTCCAGAGTCGTTTGCAAGCTGTCTTCTGGATAAAGGAAGGCGACGCTCTCTTATATCGTTTGTAACCGAGGTGATGACCAAAAAGGAGGGTGTGGAGAGAGCAAGAGAACGCGCAGGGTTAATGGTGCCTCATCGAGTCCGCCGGCGCGGCTCCGGTCACTCCCGCGGCCCACGCGGATCCCGGGCGAGGGGTGGCCGCGGGCGCCGGTGAGGCCAGACCGGCGAAATTAATGGCATTAGTGAGGGCAAGCCAAACGCACGCACGTACTCAACCCGACCACCAAATTATGTTTGCGAATATGTGAGTTAAGTATGTGAGTTTAGTATGTGCATTATTGTATCTGCGAGTTTATCTGTGAATTTGTGTCAAGAAAACATTTGTAAGGGAAGGTAAGGAGTTACGTAGAATGTTATTAATAAATGGACGCCATGCAGGCATTATTGCTTGATCATAACTTAATGTTTGTGTTTACCCAATCCAGTAATAGGAATGCTGTACTCGTGTCATAAAATAGGGCACATACACAGAAGTTCGAAGGTAGGGTTCACTCATTTGTTGATCATTACCGGCACAATCGATGTCAAGTATATTATTCGCGTGTCTGGAAAATTGAGGCGAAGTCGTACTCGTGAGGCCACGCTGAGCGAGAGCAGGGAGGGAGGGGAGCCGCGAAGGAGCACTTCCGCACGGGCAGCTTGCGAAGCCATGCAAAATCCGACTTAAAAATTTAATGGGTGCAGTATGCAGGCCAGGCAGTCCGAAGCCGGGTTAACGAGTTCCGTCACCTTTGGCAAATAGCAGTTGGGAAGGGCCCACACGGGGAGTACGGTAAGGAAAATCAACCGCGGATCGGAGTCCGGGAGAGGGTCGAGACGCGAGCTTAATACGCCTGAAACTCGAGGTCATCAATTGAAAATCATGCTGTGCAAAATGCAATTATGATTAAATTGATGAAACGCAATCTTGAAATAGTCAAAAATTCTAAACTTGACAAGGAACCAGGGTCAATGATTCGTAGTTGAAGGACTATGTTAGTATTATGATTGAGAATTGAGAACAGTCGTAGATTTGAATTAACTTATCATAAGAATAAAATTAAGAGGCAATTAATACAGTCCCGCGAAGGCAATTGATGCGAATCTTTCTCAAAATTAAGCGTTGCCAGGGAGATAGGTAGGTATTCGAACAATGAAGCATGTATTAGAGTTGAGATTTCATGATTGGATTTAAAATTAGGCGTGATAGCTAGAAGTTTTAAGCGTCTCGTCAAGCGGGTGAAAGGCGCGCACCGGCGGGCGATGAGCGTATTAAGTCGCCCACTCGCACGTAATGTCCAGAACTAAGTCGATGAGACGACCATCGGCCGATGTAAGAAGAGCTGCAAGCGAGCCGCGTCCGTGTACGACGGCCTGAAGGCGCCAATCTGGAGAGACTCCGCGCGAGGTCCCTTTTTAGTCGCCTTTTACGACAAGCCAGGAAGGCTGGAGACGTAATCTGTACCCCCCGCCTCCAGGGGAAATTCAATTCCATATTTCAAATCATAGCCCAGCAAAGAACCAGGACACGAACGAGATGAGCCTGGAAGTTGAGGTTGCCGATTGACAGTCGTGCAGCGCAGGAAATGCAATTATATTTAGGTTGATAGAATGTAGTTTGCATAGAAGAGTATGTTATAGTTCAACATTTCCAAATTAAGGACAACAGGGAGCTAGCGTTGATAATTCATAATTCATAATTATGAATCTATACTAGTGATTAGAAGTTGAGAGGGATTCGTAAATTGAGTTTTGTATTAACGTGGGAGTTGAAGCTAAGGGGCCATAAATGTAAGTTCACAAAATAGGCTGCTGATCACTATTTCAGGATTTAGGATCAGCAGAATGCTAGAAACGATGTTCGCAGAGTGAAAGGTTACATTAGAGTTATGAGAGGTTTCGTACTCTGGTTTTAGGTACATATGTGAGCTAGAAATTAGATTTAAGATTGGATGGATTCAACCGTTGATGAGCCGGTAATCGCAGTTGGTTATTTCCCTAGCTGCTTGCCCAAGCAGTTGCACAATTGAAGTTAGAGTATAATTGAGACTTCAGCAGGTCAGAGATCACCCGAAGCGCGTGAGCCACTCGTTGGAGGCGAAGCGCCTCATCGAGAGATGGGAGAAACATGCGGACGAGCGACGAGCGAATTCCGCCGCCCGCTTGCGGGTGATGATAAAAACAGGTCAGTGGATCAGCCATCAGTCAACGTCCAAGAAGTGTGGCCAAGTCGCGCCCATGCACGTGAAACCCGCCGTTATAATAAGGACTTCGCGCGCGACCCCTTTTGCTTCATTTTTAACGACGTCGGGCCAAGGAAGCTGGGGACGGGTTCTACAATCCCCGCCTCCAAAGGGTGTTCAATTCAATTAATACAGTTCTCTACTTTGCTAGTTGGTCGGACAGACGAGCCATAGTGCCACAGGAGATATAAGAGATATGAAAGAAGCATTCATAGACTTAGGCTATACTTGGTTACATGAGGGTTTAGCACAATCGTTTGCATATTGCTGACAGAGAGCCCGATACTTGGTGAGCAGACGACAGCTTCCAGAAGCCATCGCCGGTTTGTAATTAACAGAGAGCAAACTATGTTTGAATTAGGTTATGCAATTGTGTTTGCGTTTGATTAGTTTATAATGTATGAAGCTGAAATTGAGCCTAGGGTTGAGGCTGGGATTGAAATTAAAATCTCCTGGTTCAAACGTACCGTTCCTTCGGTTATTTGTGCGGGAGTGACATACCATTATGACAACCGTGGGCGGCTCGCAATGTGTGTTGCAGTTGCCCCTTCGTAAGACAGGCTGAGAAGGTGTCAAACTTGATTGATATGCCAAATCAGGGTTGATTAGCTGTCCAGATAAAAGGCAGCATCAACAATGGCAGCAGTGCACGTAACCTTACTTTGGTTCTCTCAAAACCTCATGTCACAGTTCTCATCTCGTGAGTCGGGTTGGGTAGATGTCAATTTAGATTTGGTGAGGCAGATCAGGGTGGACCAGTCGCCAAGATAAGGAGGCTGCATCAGCAATGCCCATAACACTCGAGGTCCTCGATGAATGTACGTCGCAGCCACGAAATAAAACCGCAAAGCACGCTTGCAGTAAAACATTAGTGAAGTGAGCTCGTATCACTGGTACACTTCCGTAACACTTATAGAACCGCACAGATTACGGGGAGACACAAAAAGAACGCGCACACACATGCACCAAAGAAGATAACCTAGCACTTAGTATCCACATAGACGTGAGGCGCCGCGAAGCACAGCAAGGGCCGCAGAGGTCGCGAAATCGTAGGAATTACTGATGTTGCAAAACCGAAGAAAAACCGAAGAAGTTGTAGAAAATCAAGAAAAATCAAGGAAACAAAGAACGATGTAACCCCGCAGCGCCAGATGCTTGGCAGGCCACGGGACCCTCGAACGACACGTCCGACCAGCTCGGCAGCCAGCACGAGACTCCAACCTAACCTAACTGTTTGCGTTTTGCGTGGTCAGAATGGTCAGGAAGTAACACGCCTGCGTAACGATCACAATAATGGATATTTTAACACAGAAATAAAGGGAATGGTATTTACACAAGTTATAGAGAAATGCGTGGTCAGCGTCTGTACAACTATTTACATACAAAGATATTTACACTAATCTTAATTACAAAGCACACGCGTGGACAGAATATCGTTTCACCGTAAAGCGTGGACAGAAACAATATGCGTCGCGTGGGCGGAAAAGTACGTAACCGAACTTGTACAATGCGTGGACAGAAACGCACGTGTTCTCGCGTCGGACGATCGTACAAGAAGAACAAGAATCGATCATGGCGTCGATCGTGCCGGTTCCGCGTGGAGAGTGGACCGCGTGGACAAAGTGGGCCCGAGAGGTGCTGCCGCTATCGGTAACGACGCACCAACGAAGTATTTTCGTTGCCAACTTCGCCGTTCGGCGTAGAATTGGAGAATTTCGCCAACACTAACCTAGCCTTACCTTTTTTTTATTTTTTTTTTTTCGTGGGGAAATCTTGCATAAGACCCCCCGTGCCCCTTGGGGAGGGCAGCGGGGGAGTGTCAGATTCCTACTGACTAAAACCCCACGGCGACCTCCTCTGGCGTATGGCAGAGGCTCCGGGACCTGATTACTATAACTCCGAAGCCTCCCCCGCCGTGCGCTGAAGGCGCACCTCACCGGGGATGTAACAACTCCCCCAGCCGGCACCGGGTGCGACACCTGGTTCCATCGCGGGGGAACTGCGTGCAATGGCGGCCGGGACCCCAGCCCGTACCGCCTGCAGTCCCCGCGCCTCGATCTCCTCAAAGGCTACGGGGAGGAGCGACCCCCGCCCGCCCGCGAGGAAGATCAGGCGCAGCACTTCGCTCCGCCGGCTTCCGGTGCTGGCTACACCCCAGGTCCGCGTGCAATGGCGCCCAGACAAGGCGGCTGCGGCCCGCCGAGTCGTCCCCCTGTGGGCTGCGGTGAGCCGTGGCCGGCCACCCTCCAGGGGCCTCCCTGGGCTCCGCTGAACCCTCCTGCGGGGGCCAGCGCCACTCCCAACGTGGGAGGGAAATCGCCACTCTCCGCCCGGAGTCACCCGGCCCCCCCGAGGCGGACGGAGAGGGGCCCCCGATTGACAACGGGTTCCCCGCCCGCACGCCCCCGAGTCCGACCGGGGACCGGGCTCATTTCGTCCGGGGCGGGAGGGTATACCGCGACCCCTCCCACCCCCACAAGAAACACCCCCCTTAAAATCTCCCCAGGAGGCGGGAGGGCACACGGGCCCTCCCGCTACACTACCCCGTCCCGCATCCGTCGCGCCGGGGGGGCAAACAGCGAAAGCCGCCATCGCCCCCCCCGCGCCCCTTACGGCGGCGGATCCTGTCGACGTCGTCCCACGTCCGCGACCTCACCGAGCGGGATCGTACCTTTCACGATCCCGCTCGGACCTCTCCTTGAGGGCCATTACCTCCTCGCAGAAGGTGGTCACGGCCCTCCATTCTGTCTCGACGGCAAGCATCTGTCTCACGACGCCTGCCGGCGAGAGATCCTCCCCTACTTCCGCCGTCAGGGCGTGGCGGGCCACCGCAAACACCGGGCACTCCGCCAGCGTGTGTTGTGCGGTGTCACGCACCGCCCCGCAGAGCCAACAGTGGGAGGTCCATTCCCTGTTTCTCCGGCACAAGAACTCCCCGAGCACCCCGTGTCCGGAGAGCATCTGCATGACGTGGAACGACAGGCCGCCGTGGCCGCGGTCCCGCCACACCGATATCATCGGCAGGACCGCCCCGACGGCGCGGCTTCCGGCGGCAGCCCGCTCTGCTAGGGATCTCTGCCACCTTTCTGCCGCGACCAGTCGGGCCTGGCTCCGGTGTTCCTCGATCGCCGGCCCCGGCGGGTCTTCCTCGTCCTGGCGGAGGGCTCGCGAATACCAGTATGTACTGGATTCGACCTCCGCCTGGTACCGGAGTGGGATGAGACCCGCCAGGACAATCGCCCCCTCGTAGGGGATCGCGCAGTAACCCCGCACGATCCTGATGGCCAGCCGGCGCTCCACTCGCCGCAGCAGAGTGCAGCTGTGCCTGCTGACCGCCAGATCGCCGGCCCATATCGGAGCCCCGTATAGGACTATGGAACGGACGATTCCCACGTATAGGCGGCGAATACTCACGCCCGGCCCCCCGAGGTTGGGCAACAGGCGGCCAAGATTGGTCGCCACCTGTTCCAATCGGGGAGCCAGGCGGTCGAAGTGAACATCGAACCGCCAGTGGCTGTCGAGATAGAGGCCGAGGTATCGAAGACCCCGGCCGATCACGATCCGGCACCCGTCGACCTCGAGCCAGAGCTGGGCCGGAGGGGCTACTCCACGCCGAGACTCAAAGAACCACATGGCCTCGGTCTTGTGAGGAACCAGCGCCAGACCCACCCCCGGATCGCTCTTCCCACGATGGCGACCCCCACCTCGGCACGACGGCAGGTGCTCAACCAGTCCCGCCCGGTGGCCAGCAGGTAGTAGTCATCTGCGAATACCGTGGCCCACACCCCGGGCGGGAGGTTCACCTGCCCCATCGCGTTTTACCCCACGTTCCATAAGGGGGGCCAAGTTTGGACCCCTGGAGCACTCCGCAGTCGACCTCTCTCCACTGCAGTGTACCGTCCCGGCCCGTGTACAGTATCCACCTGCCATCCAGGAAAGCCCCGATGATCCTCTGCAGATACGGGGGGACGTTGTGGTAAACCAGCGCTCTAGCGGCAGGGTGTTGAACGCGTTTGTAACGTCCAAGGAGACGCCCAGCGCTAGCCCACCTCGGGACGTGGCCGACTCGGCGAGGGTGCGCAGCCGCTGGATAGCGTCGATGGTGCTTCAACCCTCGCGAAACCCGAACTGGATGTCGGCCAGATCGGAGCCAACGCTCGACAGGTGGTGGACGAGGCGGTTTGCGATGACACGTTCGAAGAGCTTTCCCACCGCGTCCAACAGCACAATGGGCAGGTACGCAGAGGGAGAATCTGCGGGCCGTCCGTCCTTTCGGAGGAGGACCAGCCTCCCTTCCTTCCAAATCGAGGGGACACCCCCTGCTCCAAAGCGGCGCTGAAGAGGCGACACAGCCTCGGACCTAGTACGCCGGACGCGATAACACAGGCGCGGCCGGGGACGCCGTCCAAGCCTGGGGCGGTGTTCTTGGCCCCGAGCCTTCTGACGGCATCGTCCAGCTCCTCCTCTGTGACCCCCAGGTCGGCGGGCCAGGCGACGGGCTCCGCCGGCCCTTGCTGGTGGCGCGGGTGCGACGTTCCCCCGGAACGGGGGAAAAGGGTGTCTATTACCCGCGTCAGCAGCTGGGGGTCTAGGCTCTCCGAGACCGGGGGCGCCCGTGCGCGGAGCTTGCCCATGGCCATCCCGTAAGGGCGCCCCCACGGGTCCTCGTCCAGAGAGCCCCGGAGATCCTCCCACGCCCGGGATTTCGCTTCCCTGATGGCCTTCCTCAGGGCTACCACGAAGACCTGGTATGTGCCCCTCAGCAGATCCTCCCTCGCCGTGTCGCAGACTCGAGCCCTTCGGGCGCGCTGCCACTGGCGCCGGGCGTGCCGACACTCGGATCGGAGATCCGCAATGTCGCCCGACCACCAGTACACCGCCCTCCTGGGGGGCAGGCGCGGGGACCGGGGCATGGCGGTGTCGCATATTGCGGTCATCACCTCCCGGAACCACTTGGCCTCCCCCTCAACGTGCGCGACCGGCCCGGCAAGGACTGCGGCCATCAGCATGTCCTTGTCCAGCCTCTTCAGCACCCAGCGCCGCAGTGGCGGGCTGCGTGCCGGCCTGGGTGCGGCGGGGAGGGAGTAGCTGAAGATGATGTATAGATGATCACTCAGCGTCTCCCTCGCCGCCACCCTCCAATTTTGCACCATGCGCCCGGCCACAGGGGACGCCCAGCCCAGATCCACAATGGATTCCCCCTGAAACCTTTTTTTTTTCTTTACGTGGGGGAAATCTTCGGAAGACTCCCCCAGCCCTCCTGGGGAGGAGCCGAGGGTAGTGCCGGATTTTTACCGGCTAAAACCCCCACGGTGGCCTACGCTGTGTGTTTGGGAGGGCCCCGGGACCTCTGACGAACAACACCGGGACCCAAACACCCATGGCGCGTTGACGCCGCCTTGCTCGGGGGAGGGTCTAGCTTTGGCCCTCCCCCTACGTGCCAAACTCCGCCCCCATCGGGGGCCACACCCGATGACGGCACTCCTCGGGCCGCGTGCAAGGAGCATGCAAATGCACCGAGGCCCCAGCCCCGGCCCCCTGCGGCCCTGTGGCCCCGCATAAGTTTCGCGGGGACGCGCGATCGGTGTCGGGGGGGCTTTCGCCCCTCCCCGGTGCTCCTCTTCCGGTGGGTGACTGGTTTCCCCCCACAGAACTCCTCTTCAGGGGGAGAGGGTGCTCCCCCCATCCTCTTCTCCGCGTTGGGGGCGGTGGACCTGGTATGTAAAATCTTCACGGCCCAGCGCCCCATCTCCCTCCGGTGACGCCGTCAGGGGGTCTCCCCCGATGACGCCCCCTCCTTCTTCTGCGGATGGGGTCGAGACAGAACCGACCTTCCTCCTTCAGGGCGATGACCGTCTCGCAGTAATCGGTCACCGCCCTCCACTGATTCTCACCGGCGAGCATCTCTTTGACAAGTGCCGCCGGCAAGAGATCACCACCAACTTCGCACCGCAGGGCGTGACGGGCCCGCGCAAACGCTGGACAGTGCTCCAGGGTATGTTGCGCGGTGTCCCGCCACGCCCCGCAGTGATGGCATGCTGCAGTCCCTTCCGCCCGGATCCAGTGCAGGAACTCACCGAAACAACCGTGTCCGGTGAGCACCTGTGTGGTCCTAAACGTGAGCCTTCCGTGGCCGCGGTCCCTCCGTTTCTTGAGCACTGGAAGGACTGCTCCGGCCACGCGCTGGGCGGTGGCGCCGCTCTCGACGAGCTCGCGTCACCCCCGACCCAGGGCTCTCTGCCGGGCCTGGCGCCTTATCCTAGCAACAGCTTCTGTCATCTCTTCTGGCGGGATCCCGTCCAGACGAAGGGCACGCAAACGCCAGAAACATTGGCGTCACCCTCCGCCTGGAACTTGAAGGGGACAACCCCCGCTAGGGTCATCGGCGCTTCGTAGCGGAAAGGTGCGGTAACCTCTGATTACCCTGATGGCTACGCTCCTCTCAGCCCGGCGCAGCAGTTGCTGGCTGCGCCGGGAACCCATCAGGGCGTTCGCCCATATGGGCGCACCATAGAGGGCCATGGTCCGCACGACCCACACGTAGAGACGGCAAACCTTCTCGTTGGGCCCCCCGATATTGGGTAGTAGACGGGCAAGCGGGTTGCGTGCCCTGTCTAGTCTAGGGGCCAGACGACCGAAGTGCTCCTCGAAGCGCCAGTGGCTGTCCAGGTGGAGGCCCAAGTACCTGTGGCCCTTCCCCACCTGGACGTCGACTCCACTCACATGGACCAGCGACTGGGGCGGTGGCGCAACCCCACGCCGAGGCGAGTGAAACCACATCGCCGCGGTTTTGTGGGGAGCTAGCTGAAGCCCCAGCCGCTGGATCCACGCGGCAGCGGCAGCGACGCCAATCTCGGCGCGGCGGCTAGTCCTTTTCCACCCCTGACCGACGGCCAACACGTGCGTATCATCTGCGAAGCACGTGAGGCCCACACTGGTCGGGAGCTCGACCCGCAAGACCGGGTCGTACCCCAGGTCCCAAAGTGTGGTACCTTTCACAGAACCCTGGGATACGCCACAGTCCACGTCCCTCTCGTGCATCTGGCCATCCCGGCCCCTGTACACAATCATCCTGTCCCGCAGGTATCCGCCGACGATCCTCCTCATGTAGGGGGGCGCCTTGTGGCGTATCAGCGCCCTCCTTATCGTCCCGTGAGGCAGGGTGTTGAAGGCGTTGACGATGTGTAGACTAACGCCTAACGCCATCCTGCCCCGCGACGGGGCCGAGTCGTAGCGGGAGCGCATCGACTGGATTGCGTCGATAGTGCTGCGCCCCCGCCTGAAGCCATATTGCGACTCGGCCAAGCCGAAACCCTCCTGGGACAGGTGCTGGACGAGGCGGGATACCAGAATTCGCTCGAACAACTTCCCCACCTCGTCCAACAGCACGATGGGCCGGTAGGCCGAGGGACTGACGGCGGGTCGCCCATCCTTCCGGCTGAGGACTAGCCGCCCCGTCTTCCACTGTTCTGGGAAGACTCCATCCTTAATGCAGACGCTGGGACTTGACTTCCTCCGCCAGGTCCTCAGGGTCTGGGAGGGACCTGCTACCCCGACTCGGTTCTATAGGGTCCTCGTTAGGGTCGAGCACCCTCCTCTCCTCCAGCAGGTCAAGTTCCCGTCGCTGGACATCCAGGACTCTCTGCTTAGCCGCCGCGAGTCACACGTACTGGTCCGTGGTCGGCGGGCGACCCCTCTTGCTCGTGCGCCGTGCCTCCAGAGATACTGCCGAGGAGAGTGACTCGTCCGAGTCCAAGTCCACCTCACTCTCTCTGGATGCGGGGGCATCAGAGACCGCCGGGGAAACTCCGGCCCCTCCAATGAAGGCAAGCCCCCCGTTCCAGCGAAACGTGACCACTGGGTTACGGTGTAATTGCTTGGGCACTCCGGGTTCGCTACCCGCACCCGACCGCCACGCAGCCTGGCCCCTGGAGAACTGAACGACGCTGCAGCCACCTTTTCGCCTCTCTGACCCAGGCCTTACCGGCAAGGGAGGCTCTGCCAGGATCCGTAGATCCCACCGGCATCGCCCCGGGTCATCTGCGAGGCTACTTCGACAGCAGCAAACGTCCCCCTTTCAGCCGCCTTGTACGACAGGCAGGGGTTACCGTGACTGTATTCTATCCCCCAGTCTCAGGGGAGGTTTTGATGGGTTTTCCTTCCCTTGGTGTTTGGTCCGCGGGCGCTATTTTATTTCACTCCTACCCTGCATGCACTCCGAAAAGTGCATGGCGAGCATTCCCCTATCCGCCACCTTGGGACGCGCCACGTCGGGGTATCACCTCCCCGCCCAGCTAGTTCACTTGGCCAGGTCCGTGGGTCCCCCTGAAACCTTTTTTTTTTTTTTTTTGGTTCAGTTGGAAGAGGAAATGCGTTTGCGCACTCGCGGGTTCGTTCCCCTTTTCGTCTATTCGGCTAGAGGGGACCCGGGCGGTGTGGTACTCATGTCCGCCCTGAAGGGGCAGCCTGGCGCCCGTGAGGTGAGGCCAAACCCAAAGAGGCAACGCCAGAAGGGGGCAACCTGGCAACCCAACCCTTAAGGGTTAAGTTTAGCCCAAGAGTAGGCCACAGCCCTGAAGGGGCGACATAGACGGGCAGCCCAGAGTGGGCACTCCCGAGGCTGGACATACTACCCACTAAAACCTCTCCCCAAACGTGGGCCGCCGGCACCTTTTCACTCGTTAGAATTCATAAAGTAATACCAGCGTATAGCCACAACGACGCTTCGGCACATCAACGCATTTCGCGTTATTGCGGCCGCCCGCAAAAACGCCATGCGCTAGGCACATGGGGCATCTGCGGATCCACGCCGTTGCACCTCCGATCCAGCGGTAGGACATTTTCAACCTGTACGGTAAGGCACAGGATTTTTCTTCGGCCACGACCAGGAACCGAAGTAAGCCCATTCCGGGTTGTCGCGCCATGTGTTCACCTGCCAGGGCAGGAGCTTGCTCTTCGACACGGCCAGGAACCGGGACATCGTATCTCCACGGCTGACTGTGTCCATCTTCGTCCACCATGGTTGGTTGATAATGATGATGTGGCTTATCCTAGATGTCATCACGCCCACCTGACCTTCCACGAGGACAGGCCATTTTTCTTCAGCAACGATCGGCACCGGGGGGACATCTTCCCGGCGTGACCGCGCCACCTCTTCGCCTGCCTAGCACTATTGCCAGGACAGGGGTTCCGCTTCGGCCACGACCAGGAACCGGAGCTCCTGCTCAACGGGTGATCGCGCCATGTGTTCACCTGTTTTAACAGGGCTTGCTCTTCAACACGGCCAGGAACTGGGACATCGTATCTCCACAGTTGGACGTGTTCATCTTCGTCCACCATGGTTGGTTGATAATGATGATGTGGCTTATCCTTGCAGTCATCACGCCCACCTGACCTTCCACGAGGACAGGCCATCTTTCTTCGGCCACGACCAGGAACCGGAGCTCCTGTTCAGCGGGTGGTCGCGCCATGTTTTCACCTGTTTTAACAGGGCGTGCTCTTCAGCACAGCCAGGGCCCGGGGCGAGTGCTTTTCCCGGTTGACTGTGCCACATCTTGGTAGGCTGCAATCCTCGATGACCTGTCCCATACATACTTTACACACACACACACACGCTCATGACAAGCATAGCGCTTCGAATGCCCCAAATATGCAACGATAAATAATGAATAAATAATGAGTAAAGAATAAATGAATAAATAAATGAATAAATGAATGAGTGAATGAATAAATAAATAATGAATAATGAATAGGTGCTAGTTTTATGATCTGGCAGGCTTTGTAAATAATAAAACGTTGTTTTATTAGGTGTATGTATCGATATATATTTCTTTATTAACGCACGTGTTTCTCTTACTAAGACAAGACTTATAATGAATAGAAAGTTTCTCTCCTCAGCGCCGCGTGTTCTGTATCTTGAACTACTCGATGGTAACCTAGAGAGGCAACTAGATAGGATGCAATTTTCCGGCACTCTAACACTCCCTCCCAATTGCGTCTCGCCTCTCGCCTCCTTCGGTTGCGCCTTCTTTGGTTTCGTTGCTCATCAGCCTTATCTCTCCTTTTATTGTTTGTCAGTCTTATCTCTCCTTTTTGTTGCTCGCCGTCCTCGATTCTCACCTGCCACTTGCTCACCTCTCGCCATTCAGTTAGTCCCTGAAAATCAACGCCATATTTAGATTTAAAGAATACTGTTCATTATCTCACCTAATAGATTCTTGTGTGTGCTGAAAGAAAGGGGTTTCGTGAATATGTCCGCTATTTGTTCTTTAGACTTAACCCACTTAACCGTCATGATACCCTTGTTCACGCATTCTTTAATATGGTGCTGTTTTATTTCCACTAAGTGCCTCAACTTATTTCCACCATTTATTTCCACCGAAATATTCGCCGCTCGATTGTCGCACCACGGTCATGGGTAGAAGTGGTTCCACCAGAATTTGCTTTAGAGAATTATAAGTGGACAACATTTCCTTACTGCCTTCGCTCATAGCCACGTACTCCGCTTCACACGTGGACAATGACACATGCGATTGTTTTTGAGTTCGCCAGGCTATCGCATCTCCATACAATTTAATCACATAACCGCACGTTGTTTTGGATCCTTTGCAGTCGGCAAAGCTCGCATCTGTATAGCCCCTTCTATTCCGTTTGCTTTCCCAAGGTATCTCATTTTTAAGTTTCTAGTTCCACTTAGGTATCTGAACACTCGTTTTGCCATTGTCCAATCCTCCTCAGTCGGCTCGATTTGGTGCCTGCTCAAGATGTTGACTGCATCGGAGATATCTGGTCTTGTCGCACCGGCCAGATAAAGTAGACTGCCGACTGCTTCTCTAAATGGAACGTTAATTTTTGTTTTTACGGTTTTTGCCACTGACTCACCGGTATCTGTTTCTCTTGCTCGCCTTGCTCTATGAGCCACCTGATTTGTAATCATTGGAGTTCTCTGAGGATGCGCGTCTTCGCATCCGAATCTCTTTAGGATTTTATTTATATAATTTTCCTGGCTCAGCTCTATTACTCTCTCCTTTCTATCTCGCCTGATCGTAATTCCCAGAAATTCCCTTGGCTCACCCAGACTCGTCATTTCGAATTCAGCATTGAGTTGGAATTTCACTTTGTCAAGCTTCTTGTTATCATTACTCGCCATCAGTATGTCATCAACATAGAGAAGCAGGATCAGAAACCTATGTCCTTCTCTCCAAGTAAACAGGCAAGGTTCTAAATCCGTATTTTTCAATCCTAGCTTTAGTGCTACCTCAGTGAATTTTACATTCCAGCGTTTGGGACTTATTTTCAATCCATACAGGGCTCGTTCTACTTTGCACACCTTTTCTCTCCTTTCCCTTTCCGTATGGGTTGTTCCCTCTGGTATCTCCATATATATTTCCTCGTCTATGACACCATTTAGAAATGCTGTTTACACGTCCAATTGACAAGTGTTCAAATCATATTTGTTTATTATTGCTAGTACCGCACGGACCAAAGGCAATCTGGATACCGGGGCGTAGGTTTCTTTTAGTTCATAAAAGTTTCTGTCCTTGAAGCCTCTTATGACTAATCTCGCCTTGTATTTTGTCTTTCCATCTGCGCTGTGCTTTAGTTTGAAAACCCATTTCGAATCTATTATCGTTGCTTTTCGACCATCCTTTAATCTCTCTGGTCTATCTGTCAGCCTCCAGACCCTGTTTCTTTCCATTAATCCCAGTTCTTCATTTACTGCCTGTTGCCAGTGTTCTCTTTCCTTTGTCGTCATGGCCTCTTTATAGTTAGTGGGATCACTGTTTATTTCAGTTAGCAGAGCATGGTATATTTCATCATTCTGTATTATTGCACTGGTTCCTAAGTTGTCTTCTTGCGTCCACGTGAAAAACGCATTGGTTTTCAAATTCTCACCTGTTTGCAAGCTCGAAAGGCCTGCATCATTTATGGTCTTACTTTCTGATGAACTTTCAGGTTCTTTCTCTCCTTCATCCCGTTTTCTTTTCCTGGGTCTGCCTCTCCTTGGTTGGTTCTCTCCCTCCGGCTTCAATGATTCTGACTTCTCCCCTTGTTTCTCGCCTTTCTCGAATTCTACAAACCATTTATTGTTATCCAGTTTTTCTTGTATTAGTGGTAATCCCTCAATGTCTGTTTTAGCGTATTTGTCTCCGTATACCAATTTTTTATTGAACCTGGCATCTCTACTCTCATAGTATCTTCCTTCTTCCGGCTTCAGAAATTGATACCCAGTGGGAGTGTATCCCACTAGGACAACTCTCCTTCCTTCACACCCAAATTTGGGGCCCGTCTTTCTTTGGACTTTAATATATGCCAAACAACCGAACCTTTTGATCTGTCCTATATTGAAACCATGGTGAGGGGCAAATCTCTCCAGTGGCGTTATCATGTTGTTCGATTTGTGTGGTGTTCTGTTATACGCATATACAGCCGTTGTGACCGCTAGGTCCCACAGGTTCTCAGGCAGCTTTGCATCATATATGTATGATCTCACCTTTTTCTGCAACGTTTGGTTGAACCTTTCTGACACTCCGTTATGTTCTGGTGTGTCAGGGCAGGCCAGTTGTGATTCCGCACCTAGTCTCTTTAACACCTCAACTGTATACCCACCAGTGTATTCGGTTCCCTGGTCGGTTCGCAGAAAACACACCTTCACATCTCTGCCTAACAGATTTCGACCACTCCTCACAAACATTTCAAAACAATGCCCTGTCTCTCCTTTAGTTCTCATAGGGTATGCCATTCCAAATCGTGAGTAGTCATCTATAAACACCGAAATGAATCTATATCCTTTCGGATGTGAGACCGGGGAGATCGGTCCCATGACGTCGGAGTGTATTATTTGTAATTGAGCCGTGGCCCTTCCTCTGACCGAGCTGAAAGGCAATTTATTGAATTTCGAGATTTGACACACCTCACATTCTTTGATAGAGTCGTCAAAAATGGCCCTTTTAAGTTCTTTATTTTCCGGGAATTTTATTTGCAGGGCCTTAAGGTATGCGACGGATGCATGGCCAAATCTGACATGCCACAACATAGCTCTGTTGTTCTTGAGAAAGTTTTTGTACTCGTTTGTGAACGGACTCTCCTTTTCTGAACTCTCTACCCCTTGCATATCATTGACATTGTGAATTTCCCGGTCCCATATAGTTATATCGAAGTTCGAGTGTTCATACGTATTTTCGTTCTCACCTACTCTCCCTCCGTTCTCTCCTGGTCCACTCGACGTTTCGTTACCTTTCTTATCTGTTTTCAATTCTCTTATGTCCTCACCTAGGTTTGGCATGCCCTCAACCGTTGTATTCTCTCCTTGTAGCTCATTTAGTTTATTCTGCTGTTTTTCTTTGATCGCCACGCTCCTTGTGATATATCTTCTGCCTTCAATGTTTTCCTCAGCCAGATTTACTGTCCCATAAGTCGCACTGTGAGAAGTTTGGACTTTGGAGGTGTTTTCTTCTACCTCCAGCTCAATTACCCAGTAAGGACGCTTGTAGATACCTGTCAGGAACATTTCTTTGGATTTTGGATCAAATATGTTGATTCTTTGATCATCTAGATAGATGGCGAGCCCCATTTCTGCGAACTTTCGCAGCGACAGTAGATTCTCCCTGAGAGTCTCGGCAAATATTACTTTGTCTATTTCTAGAGTTCTACCGTTCTTCAGTCTCACCTCAATCTTTCCTGTTCCATTTACCCTTATATCCGTTGTGTTACTTTTATTGGCACACTTTATCACACCATAGTCGCTTTCGTCAAGGGTTTTAAACATGATTTTGGTATTTGTTATGTGTTCTGTCGCACCTGAGTCTGCCACAAATTCTGGAGTAGACTTTATCCGAGTTTCAGTGTTACTGACCAACAAACCCGTCGGATGTCTCTTCTCAACTTTAACAGTATCTCCCTTCTCATTTAAACTTACAAGGTTGGATTCATTGTGATACTCACCCTTTCTCTCATCCTTCGCTGGCTGGCTTCCACCCCTGTAGTGTAAGTTTTTGTATACTCGTCTTCCCCTACTTTTACTGACATCGAACCGACCCCTTTTTGTTTCACTCATCTTTGCACTCTCCCTTTTCCTTTTCAACACACCTTTCTGCCCGAATTTACCGTCCGAACCCCGAGTGTAGTTATTAAATTTGTAACTGATATTGTACCTTGAGTTTCCTCTGAAGGGTCCTCCTTGTTTCGTCACACCTCTTGAACCGCTGGATTTGTATGGGCAGTCCGGGGCTCTGTGATTGCCTATCTTTTTACAATGGTAGCACATTATGCCTTGTCCCCGGTTTGGGCACATCGCGCCTATGTGCCCATAAGACTGGCATTCATAACATCGTCGGCTGTCGACGAGCGCCTGGTTAGCCGACCTCACCTCTGTGCTCGACCCACTCATCTGCTCTCTCACCGCCTCATCCTTCATTACGAGGAGTTTCAAGTCATTATATGAAGTTGTCGCTCCTTTAGAATTTTTAACAAACTCGACAGTCTGAATGTTCGGAACCGAAATCATTACCGCGTTGCAAAATGCGTCTCTCTTTTCCTCTTCGGACAAGAGAGACGCCCCAGGAGAGTTTTCGTAGTTTACTATTGTTTCCTCAAACTTGTCACAGAATTCAGCGGCTGTGGTCTTTCCTATGATGAACTGCATGCTGTATAACTGTTTCCTCACCGAGTGGGATGTTACATTTACCTCGCTTCGCTTAGCTTCTTTCAATTTTTCAAGAATATCTATGGGGTTCTTTAAGTTTGCTATCTTTGAGTAATACGATTGATCTAGCCGATTAATTATTATATCTCTCGCCTTGAACCGCTGTTCCTTTAGAGTGTTCTCATCTATCCCGCCTACATTTTCTTTGTCGTTAATTACATGCAGTAGACCACAGGCTCTCAACTCTGAAGAAAGATAATCGAGAAAATGTTCGAACTTGATGTTATTATTAAGTTTGTACTCTCGCCTCATAGACCCACCGCTATTAACTATTTCTAACTTCAGAGTATCCTTGTTCTCTCTGTCTTTAGATTGACTCACCTTTATATTCCTTAAGTTTTCAATTTCCGACCTAACTACATTTGCGATTTCTTTCTTGAAATCTGAACCCCCCATTTCATTCAGACCGTCGTGTGTGTTATCATTTGTTTTTGTATTTTTATTATTCGGGTCTCTCACCTCATACCGCTGCTCGCAGAGTCTCTCACCGTGACTCTCTCCTTTCTCTCCTTTGTCCAGCTTCTGATACAGGTCGGATAGCTTGTTGATCATTTCGTAGACCCGCTGAATCTGGGTCGCATGATCTTCTCTCACCGTCTGCCTCAGATCTCTTGTCCTCTGATTTTCCGTCATTCTCTCCTCTCTCCATGACACGAGCTCTTTCCTCACCTCGCTCATCATTTCATTAGCGCTCGTTGCCACGGCTTCTATTTTTCTGACAGACTCCTGATATTGATTCAGGGCCTGCGAGGAAATGTCACACAGTCTGTTCACCGACTGAAGCAGCTCAGTCGTCCTTTTCTCTTGCTGCTCTATTTTGACCAGCGCTGAAATATTACTTATATTAGTTCTACTACTTAGGGGTTCGGCTCTGCTTTTGCTTCGTGTATAATTCGTGGACCCGGTTTGGGTTTACCTGCTTTTGTGGCGAAAATTGCATCCCTAATCTCTCCTCTGCTCTCCTTGCTCTCCTTACTCTCCTTACTCTCCTCTGACTCATCTACTCTCTCCTTTTCCTCGTCTTTCTCATCTTCTCTCTCACCGCTCGTGTCCACGTCTATGATCTTCCCACCTGTCCACTCGCCTTCGCTTCTTTGAGGGGCAATTTCGCCAAGCTCCTGCATCCTTTTTCTCGGCATGACAGTCGGTTTCCCGAACAGTAATTTTTCCTCATGCCATGTCACCAAGCTGTTCCATGCATTTTCCTCCAGCATTCTTTTCCCTATACGAGAAATGTTTAGTTTCTATGTGTTTTGCCTAAAGGAATTTTTTCCGAACCGGCCCACCGAACTACAAGTGTCGCCTGTTCCGGGAGGTGCGAATGCAGGAAGGCCCGTACCGCAAGGTCTCCCCGCATTCGCCCCGAGCCCTCCCGTCGGGGCCTGCAAACCGAACAACAAGCCTGCATGCCCCCGTCAGGAGCTTCAGAATCTACTTTCATATATGTATATATATATAGGCCCATTTTCGATTCTGGGAAATTTCAGTGTGTGCATGCGTCCACGCTGAGTGGCGCCCCGCGTGCGAGTATGCTAGCCTATTCGACACGCAGTCTTTCAGGCTTGATGCACACACTCAGTTCGAACTATTTTTTTTTTAAATTTATTTTTAACCTCACCTAATCTCATTTAATGTCGACAAACACTCACCAGTTTTGTACGGTTTTCCGCTGCCGGTGTTCACGGAGATCTCCTCACCGTCTATTTCAATTGTGATCTCATCGTTTTTATGTAATTCGTTTAATTGGAACATATTTGTTAATTTGTCCCACACACCTGATAGACTGGTGTCAGCTGAAAATATAATTTTCATTGTACGTTTGTTTTCGCACAGTTCTAGTGCGCAGTTACAAGCACGTGCTTTTGTGTAGAGAGTGAGAGGCAGAGGGAACGCTCTGTCTTCGTCCCACCTTGGTTTATACTCTCCTCGCACACTATGGCTATCCCTCCCCTTCTCACTCTCCTTTCTCTTTCTCGCCCTCGCTTGCGCGCACGTGCCTGTGCCGGCCGGCCTGTTACTACGCACCAGAAAGTTTCCGTTATTTCAAACAAAGGAAAAACCCTTTGCAAACGCGTCTCACCCCGCGATATTTCGCCATTTTCTTTTGTCCGATTCTACCACGTGTTTTTACATCTCACCGTATTGGCTTTTCACATTAATTTAATTGACACACCGTTATTTCTCGCCGAGGAAGAACTTTAGAAGATTCGTTTTACTTTATGAATCTCTCCCAAAAAATGAAGTTTTTCGTACTTACCTTCTTCCTCCTTCCCTTCACTCTCCTTCATTGGCACAACTTTTTCCTCACCCATCATTTTTATTTTTCTACACTTTATTAACGCAGTGGAAGCGTGCTGGTGCCCGTAACCTGTTAGTTTTATGATCTGGCAGGCTTTGTAAATAATAAAACGTTGTTTTATTAGGTGTATGTATCGATATATATTTCTTTATTAACGCACGTGTTTCTCTTACTAAGACAAGACTTATAATGAATAGAAAGTTTCTCTCCTCAGCGCCGCGTGTTCTGTATCTTGAACTACTCGATGGTAACCTAGAGAGGCAACTAGATACGATGCAATTGTCCGGCACTCTAACAATAGGAATTAATACGCACATGAAGCCCATGAATAGAATAGAGGAGCCCATACATTCAATAACAGCTGTCATAAGAAGCATACTAAACATACTAAACATACTAAAACTGGTTAAATCAAATCACAAATACAACGGGAAATAAATATATATATGCATCTAATGCATCTAATGCAATAGAGCAGTTAATGAATAATTAACAGTAAAAGAAACAGTAAGCAATATGAGAACATGAAAAACTGTGAAGTAAACATAAGTAGTATTGCGCGCAAGCAGGCAAGCGAGTATATGTGAACTGGACATAAGCAAATGACCAACAAAACCTCCAAAACCTAAAACGTCAAACATACATACATACAGCCGAGCAGCCAAATAGCAGAAGAGGAATATTTAACATTCAACACTAGCGCACAATATAATCACATAAAATTAAACTCAAGATAAACCATAAATTTGAGATGAAATAAACTAAGGATGTGAACCGTAAAGTAAAATGAAGTCGCCAGACAGATAGCAAATAGCAAGCCAGCCATGAGAAAAGAGAAGCAAACATAACATAACATAGAATGCTATTAATTATAATCAGAGGTAAAGGTAAATAATGTACAGTATAAAATATAGAATATAGGGTATAACCAGAAAGTATACTGGGAAGAAAATAAATAGGTGAGCGTAATGTAATACTAATAATTGAAACCATTCATTGAAACTATTAAGTTACTTAAATTTACTTGCAGGAACATTTACACGACCACAACCTCAACGTGGTTGGCAAGCGAACATGATGGAGTACAATCAATGATCAAATGAAGGCAATAAAAAACAATTAGAAATTATTGCGAGCAAATCATCAATAAAGATAAGTAGCTACATATATCTCATAATGAGAATAATAGGAAGAGACAGAACTGTTAACATCAGAAATTAACCATAGTATTAAATGTAAAATGTAACATAATCCGAGTCTATTTGCAGGAAGCCCTAACGCCAGCCAATGGAAGTGGAGGTAGAGTATAATTAACGGATAACAGGAGAAGAGAATACCCATCTGATATAATATGGGGAGCACATGAGACCTAAATCGGCATAAACCATAAGGCAGATCAAACAATTCAAATAGTTATAAATTGAGTAGATTAGATTGTTACTGGATTATAATACCGCTCCGATAAGTATGGTATTAATATTAATACTGATACAGGTAAGTCGATGCAATACAGCGCGTGGTGAAAACTAATCAATAATAAACAATCAATAATGAACCCCACATACAACCATATTACTACTAAATCATAATATAATGGTACAAGAAAACTAAACTACACTACAATAGATCTAAATTACTATGAACATATGTGTATATATAATATGTAACGAAAACACTCCAAATATAATCAATTTAATAAGTATACCGATGTAGATAATTAATTAAACTCCTCATACCATAGTCAGTTTAAATGATGCAGTTCCATTAAACCCCCTTTAATACCAATTAATAGAAAAGGCATATAGGTGCTAAACCAAGCCAGACACTCCAATAAGAAAGTCATATGAGATCCACGGTCAAGAAATTCAAAGAATTTAAGGAACCATAACGCATATATGTATGTATAGGAAACCATAAAGACATTGTATCATGCAGGACGGACTACCGCAGCGTATGCCTCCCTGAGCACCAGCCGTATTAACCAATACTGAACTAACACTTTCCAAATCAGAATCAAAATCAGAATCAGAATTGTAGTTAAGAAAGGGTAATTAATGTACAAAACATTGCATAAAGTACCGTAGGTATTCAAAATACACAGATTCACAACTGTCACAGCTGCACTAGAATTGAATTAAACATAGTATGCAAAACATTATCCTGAGGGGGGGTACGAAGTGCTACAAAAGAGCAGTGAATAATATTATAGGTACATGGAACGTAAAACGTAACACTCAATTGAAGAAGAAGTCACTGAAACATGTCAAGTGACCAAGAATAAAAATAAGAAAAGAATAAGGATAGTGAATAGTGAACGGCGAACAATAAACCAATAAACCAATGTCGTTACACGTCATTCATATCTAAATTGCTAAAGGATATATGATACATCTTATAGTCTACAATTAACACTATGACGTCCGGTGGCTCCACGTTTGTGCCATGCAAAAACTATCGGGTAAGTGCCGGTGGCTCCACGTTGGTGCTATGAAAAAACTATTGGGTAAGTGCCGGTGGCTCCACGTTGGTGCCATGCAAAAACTAATGGGTAAGTGCCGGTGGCTCCACGTTGGTGCCATTCGAAAAGCCGGCGATAAGCGAAATTATGTAAGTCAGTTGCACCGGCACGACACGAAAAAATCTAGATTAGACACGCGGACGGCATAGTGTTAATTGACAATGCCTGGGAGCCCAAACAACCCCCGAAAGCTTGGAAACAATGCATGATACTACAAGAGGAACTAAGGAGCTAAGAACTAAGAAACAAGAAACCAGAATCAGAATCAAACCCACCCTTAAAATATGCAAAGGGATTATAAACGCAATATACGCATATGATATAAACTCATTAATCCATCCAATCCACATGGACTCTTCTAAATTCCATAATACAAGACCCATTAAACTAAGTCAAATAAATATAACCGGAAATATAATCGCATATATAATCATCACAGATATAACCAATACAATACAATAACAATACTATAATACAATGGCACTCATGGACCTGGCACCACCACATATCATGGTAGAAGCAGGAGCCAAGAGCACAGCCGTAAAACTGTTCTTAGCAGGCAAATGGAAGATGGCTTCACCGGGCCACGCGTCTATCCTTAGGGAATTCAGGGAACCAGTAGGGGCCTTAACTCTAGGAGGAGACGCGTGCGACCCGACATACCATTTTAAAAACAGCTTCCGGGTAAACATCCCATTCAAGGAAGCGTGGGAAGTAAACCGGGAGGAACTCCTCACTCCGGGAGGGCTGATCTGGTATACGAACGGCTCCAAAACCAAGACGGGTACCGGAGCAGGAATATGGGGGGAGAGGCCCAGGGCAGAGATAGCAATGTCCCTGGACCCGCACGTATCCATCCTTCAAGCGGAAGTGTTTGCCATATGGGCATGTGCCAAGCTGTGCTTGGAACGGAACTATAGGGACAAGCACATCTACATCTGTAGTGACAGTAAGGCTGCGCTTGGATCCATACGTGCTTCGATAGTGCGATCCATGCTGGTACAAGACTGCACGGACATGTTGGAACGGCTGGCTAATAACAACAACCGCGTCAACCTAATCTGGGTACCTGGATATGCAGGTATCCCGGGAAACGAGAAGGAGAATATGCTGGCAAGGGAAGGAGCTAGAAGGCCCAGCCCAGACACAGCATACCGCATAGGTGTCGATAGAGGGACGGCAAAGGAGACGGTGAGGGAGTGGGCGTGTACCCAAACCCACCTGACCTGGAGCAGTACTCAGGGAATGATACACACTAAGGCCATGTTCAAAGGGCCATCGTCAAGGCTAGGCAAGACTGTGAGTCGCCTAGACAGAAACCAATTGCGTTTGCTCGCGGGGCTCATTACTGGGCACTGGTATACGAGGAAACACTTGATGCACCTAGGAACCGGCAACGAACCAAGGTGCCCCAGATGTGGAGAGGAGGACGAGACTCCCATCCACCTGATATGGCGTTGTTGAGGACTGGCGGCCCTAAGGCGATCCTGTTTTAGGGCTGTCACCCTTGACAACGCACGTATGGAGGACATTGGAGTGGGAAGGCTTCTGGGCTTTGCCAAAGAGGCCGGCCTACACAATACACCTCAACCTTAGTACTGCCCACAGGGGCTCGGGCACAATGGTCCCGGGAGGACTGAGTGCCCGGAAACAGCGCAGTAATAATAATAACTACATCTGCATTACATATGTAATATACATTTAATAACAATATCATTATTAGTATATCTACATTAGATGTAATGGAATATACTGGTTCGGTACTACAGATCAATGTACATTTAATAACAATATCATTATTACTATATCTGCATCAGATATGTAAGACACATTTAATAGCAATATCATTATTACTAAATCTACATTAGATATAATGTAATATACTGATTCGTTACTACAGATCAATGTACATTTAATAACAATATCATTATTACTATACCCCCATTAGATATAATGTAATATAGTGATACCTTCCTACAGATCAATGTACATTTAATAACAATATTATTATCACTATATCTATATGAGATATAATGTAATATACTGACACCTTCCTACAGATCAATGTACATTTAATAACAATATCATTATTACTGTATGTGCATTAGAAATGTAATTTACATTAAATAACAACAACATTATTACTGTATCTACATTTGATGTAATGTAATACCTTGATACCTTCCTGCAGATCTAGTACATTTAGTAACAATATCATTATTACTATATCTACATTAGATATAATGTAATATACTGATTCGTTACCACAGATCAGTGTACATTTAATAACAATATCATTATTACTATATCCACATTAGAAACAATATGTTCTCGGCGAGAATTAGAGTTTTCTGAATAGGCGTGGATTCCGTATTTTCAAAGACGTGGGCGTCGAGGAGAAGATGAACGACACAGCTTAGCGGTCACTAATTGTGTATAACTTATAATTTTTACACAATGAGTAGTGAATTAAGCACTACAAAAATCACACTTGTGTTTGAATTTGGGATTCCACGATTCACAGACTTCGCGGTGCAAAGCACTGAAATGATTTTAAAAATGCTCTAAACTCGAGTAAAGATAAAGATCTTGGTCGTTGTTGTCGCTTGATAATCGCCCTCTGAATTGCTTTCGCATTAATGCCGTAACGGTTCGAATTTAGGAGTTTTAATATTGGCGAGCGCTCGGATCAGTCGTTAGACAGCGCAGCAGCGATTACTTTTACTTATTTGGTGAAGACGGGATTATCGACCCGTGTTACCGACCGAGATATTCGTACGAGATAGATTTGCGAAATTCGTACACGTACACACGTTATAAAGATGCAGAAACACCGTGGCCCCTTTCTCTGAGGTAACTTTGCACTTTTCTGAGCTGTATTCACTATTCTACGCTCTAAATGCCACTTCCAGCGCAGCTGTGCAGAAGAAGAACGAGAAGAAGAAGAAGTATCTCGGAATATGTGCATGACGCCCCTTTTCTTGAGGTAAATCAGCAAATATCTCGGAAACGGTGCGAGCTATGGCAAAATGCTAACAGACCTTTTTTGTAGAAAATGAAATTTCCTGCTATTTATGTTCTATAAATGTCCATAGATCTGTAGGAAGGTATCAGTATAATACATTGCATCTAATGTAGATATAGTAATAATGATATTGTTATACAACGTATATTACATATCTAATTCATATATGGTAATAATGATATTGTTATTAAATGTATATTACATATCTAATGCAGATATAGTAATAATGATATTGTTATTAAATGTATATTATATATCTAATGCAGATGTAGTAATAATGCTCTTGTTAATAAATGTACATTGATCTGTAGGAGGGAACCAGTATTTTACATTATATTTAATGGAGATATAGTAATAATAATATTGTTATTAAATGTATATTACATATCTAACGCAGAGATAGTAATAGTTATATTGTTATTAAATGTACAATGACCTGTAGGAACGCATCAAGATATTACATTATATCTGATGAAGATATAGTAATAATGATATTGTTATATAATGTACATTACATATCTAATGCAGATATAGTAGTAATGATATTGTTACTAAATGTACATAGATCTGTCGGAAGGTATCAGTATATTACATTATATCTAATGTAGATATAGTAATAATGATATTGTTATTAAATGTGTATTACATATCTAATGCACATATGGTAATAATGATATTGTTATTAAATGTACATTGATCTGTACGAAGGAATCAGTATGTTACATTATTTCTAATGTAAATATAGCAATAATGATATTGTTATTTAATGTATATTACAAATCTAATGCGGATATAGTAATAATGATATTGTTATTAAATGTACATTGATCTGTATGAAGGAATCAGTATATTACATTATTTCTAATGTAGATGTAGTAATAATGATATTGTTATTAAATGTATATTATATATCTAATGCAGATACAGTAATAATGATATTGTTATTTAATGTATATTACAGATCTAGTGCACATATAGTAATAATGATACTGTTATTAAATGTATATTACATATCTAATGCAGCTATAGTAATAATGGTATTGTTTCTAAATCTACATTGATCTGTAGGAAGGTGTCAGTATATTACATTATATCTCATATAGATATAGTGATAATAATATTGTTATTAAATGAACATTGATCTGTAGGACGGTATCAATATATTACATTATATCTAATGGGGGTATAGTAATAATGATATTGTTATTAAATGTACATTGATCTGTAGTAACGAATCAGTATATTACATTATATCTAATGTAGATATAGTAATAATGATATTGCTATTAAGTGTGTCTTACATATCTGATGCAGATATAGTAATAATGATATTGTTATTAAATGTATATTACATATGGAATGCAGATATAGTAACAAAGATATTTATATTAAATATACATTGATCTGTATTAGCGAATCAGTGTATTACATTATATCTAGTGAAGATATAGTAATAATGATATTGTTATTAAATGTATACTACATATCTAATGCAGATATAATAATAAGGATATTTTTATTAAATGTACATTGATCTGTATAGGGAATCAGTATATTACATTATATCTAATGCAGATATAGTAGTAATGATATTGTTGCGCCGAGGAGTGGAGCTCGCGCTTTCCATAGTTAAATGAATACACCAGGAGCAAACTAGACTGTCTATATTTCAGTTACACAATTGGGTTAGCAATAGATCCGTACAGTTCGGCTTCCCGATAGAATCTGATATTCAAAAGACGCGTGGTTGTCTAAGAGACTTCAAGCATCCGGTGACGTGTTTCCGCTCGAAACAAGGGATAGCTTCACGTTATGATTCGACGACAACTTCGGACGGGGCAGTCTATGGCTCTTTCGATATATCAAGAAGCAGTCGATGCGTCGAAAGAGCGGGAACTTCTCACCGTCGCAACATTGCTCCCCTCCTTCAATAAGCGGTCGACCCGACCGCGGGCATCTTCATACTTGTAACCATCTTCACGTAGGCCGATCAATAAGCCAAATCAAGTCATAGTCTCTAACCTCGGGCTGTCAGTCTTCCATGGATGCTAACCTCTTCTTTAGTACCTCTGCCTGAAAGGAGGTTAAAACCAAAAGCGTAACAGTTACCTAAGTGGCCCTCTCAGGCAGCTAACGTCTTGACATTCGTCCTTCGTCCCAGGGGAAAACCACTCAAAAACCCTGAGCAAGACGCCAGTTCAGTGCTAACAAGTCAACTTATAAACCGCTCCAATTTCCTATTCTTCTTTCTTCGATTTCCAATTCTTCTTAGCACTCTTCTTGCTTCGAGGAGGTCCCGACAGTTCCTCGCCCTTCCTCTTGATTCCTGGGCCTTCACGCCTTCCTCTCGAAGTCTTCTCGGATGAAGAAATTCCAGTCCAACGGGTCCACTCTACCGGGGGATGCTCCCCAGCCATCAAGCAAAGTCTTTCCTCGATGGACTGGTGGTCCGGAGCATACCACAACTACGCAGTCCGATGACCAGAACCCCGAATACAAAAATCAAAATAAACGGGACACCGGCTGAGGGGATGCCCTCTTCCTCCGAAGAGAACAACACTTCCTCCATCGTTTAGACACGCGTAGCCAGCAAGTTTACCGTGGCCGAAAGAAACTTCATCCTGGCTTTGTGCGACGAAACGTCTTCTTCTAGGACGAGGACGTCAGAAACACCCTCCTCAGTCTCCTATTCTTGATCCTTCCCTATTTAGGTGTTTCTTCCCCGTGAATGTTCATATGGAGCCAAACGATTCGCGTGAACCACCTTAGGTTTAGATTTTGGGGAGCGAAATATGCGGTAGATTAACTCATTTAACCGGTTCATTACTTCATAGGGTCCTTCCCAATCAAACTGGAGTTCTACTAGTTTCTTCGATGTAAGCAGTCTCTTCCTTCTATTCAAAAGCAATAGTTCCTCCGGGCAAATCCAAAGGTAGGTGAAATTCTCGTTCCAACAGAAGCATGGAAGGACTATTCAGAGTAACTTCATGTCGAGATGAACGATATGCTAATAAAACGCGGGAATCCACTCATCCCAATCCTTTTTGGGATAAATACTGCATCAAGGTCCTCAACAACCGCTCCAGGAGTCCATCCGATTGAGGGTGCAAAGGAGTTGTTCTTGTTTTCTTTATTCTCAACATCTTCATCAACTCTTTAAAGATAGTTGACTCAAAACTGCGACCCTGATCAGAATGAAGCTCCAACAGTACTCCATGCCGACTTATCACCTCCCTCATCAGGGCCGTGGAAATAGTAATAATGATATTTATATTAAATATACATTGATCTGTATTAGCGAATCAGTGTATTACATTATATGTAATGAAGATATAGTAATAATGGTATTGTTATTAAATGTATATTATATATCTAATGCTGACATAGTAATAATGATATTGTTATTAAATGTATACTACATATCTAATACAGATATAATAATCAGGATATTTTTATTAAATGTACATTGATCTGTATAGGGAATCAGTATATTACATTATATCTAATGCAGATATAGTAGTAATGATATTGTTGCGGCGGGGAGTAGAGCTCGCGCTTTCCATAGTTAAATGAATACACCAGGAGCAAACTAGACTGTCTATATTTCAGTTACACAATTAGTTTAGCAATACATCCGTACAGTTCGGCTTCCCGATACAATCTGATATTCAAAAGACGCGCGGTTGTCTAAGAGACTTCAAGCATCCGGTGACGTGTTTCCGCTCGAAACAAGGGATAGCTTCACGTTATGATTCGACAACAGCTTCGGACGGGGCAGTCAATGGCTCTTTCGATATATCAAGAAGCGGTCGATGCGTCGAAAGAGCGGGAACTTCTCACCGTCGCAACAATATTGTTACTAAATGTACATTGATCTGTACGAAGGAATCAGTATATTACGTTATTCCTAATGCACATATAGTAATAATGATATTGTTATTAAATGTACATTGCCCTGTATTAGGGAATCAGTATATTACATTATATCTAATGAGGTTATAGTAATAATGACATTGTTATTGAACGAATGTTACATATCTAATGCTGACATGGTTATAATGATATTGTTATTAAATGTATATTAATTATGTAAGGCAGATATTGCAATAATGATATTGTTATTAAATGTACATTGATCTGTAGGAAGGTATCAAGATATTACAGTATATCTAATGTAGATATAGTAATATTGATATTGTTGTTAAATGTATATTACATATCATTTCAAAGTTCCGACGCCGTACCAACATTATAAAGATGAAGAAACACCGTCGCCCCTCTCTTTGAGGTAACTCTGAACTTTTCTAAGCTGTAGCTACCACTTCCAGCGCAGCTGTGTTGACGAAGACGAAATATCTCGGAATATGTGCGTGACGCCCCTTTCCTTGAGGTACATCTGCAAATATCTCGGAAACGGTGCGAGCTGTGGCAAAATGTTTAGAGACCTTTTTTGTAGGAAATTAAATTTTATACTATTTACGTTCTATGATATTTTTTCATCAGACGCGTAGTTTTCGAGATATATCGAGATATTTCAAAGTTCCGACGCCGTACCAATATTACATAGATGAAGAAACACCGTGGCCCCTTTCTTTGAGGTAACTCTGTACTATTCTAAGCTGTAAATGCCACTTCCAGCGCAGCTGTGCAGAAGAAGAAGAAATATCTCGGAATATGTGCGTCACGCCCCTTTCCTTGCGGTAAATCTGCAAATATTTCGGAAACGGTGCGAGCTATGGCAATATGTTGATAGACCTTTTTTGTAGGAAATTAAATTTCCTACTATTTATGTTCTATGACATTTTTTGATCAGATGCGCAGTTTTCGAGGTATATCGAGATATTTAAATGTTCCGAAGCCGTACCAACATTATAAAGGCAAATATCTCGGAAACGGTGCGAGCTATGGCAAAATATTAATGAGACCTTTTTTGTAGGAAATTAAATTTCCTACTATTTATGATCTATAAATGTCCATAGATCTGTAGGAAGATATCAGTATATTACATTGCATCTACTGTAGATATAGTAATAATGATATTGTTATGCAATGTATATTACATATCTAATTCAGATATGGTAATAATGATATTGTTATTAAATGTATATTACATACCTAATGCACATATAGTAATAATGATATTGTTATTAAATGTACATTGATCTGTAGGAAGGTATCTGTATATTACATTATATCTAATGCAGCTATACTAATAATGATATTGTTATTAAATGTACATTCATCTGTAGTAACGAACCAGTATATTCCATTACATCTAATGTAGATATACTAATAATGATATTGTTATTCAATGTATATTACATATCTAATGCAGATGTAGTTATTATTATTACTGCGCAGTTTCCGGGCACTCAGTCCTCCCGGGACCATTGTGCCCGAGCCCCTGTGGGCAGTACTAAGGTTGAGGTGTATTGTGTAGGCCGGCCTCTTTGGCAAAGCCCAGAAGCCTTCCCACTCCAATGTCCTCCATACGTGCGTTGTCAAGGGTGACAGCCCTAAAACAGGATCGCCTTAGGGCCTCCAGTCCTCAACAACGCCATATCAGGTGGATGGGAGTCTCGTCCTCCTCTCCACATCTGGAGCACCTTGGTTCGTTGCCGGTTCCTAGGTGCAGCAAGTGTTTCCTCGTATACCAGTGCCCAGTAATGAGCCCCACGAGCAAACGCAATTGGTTTCTGTCTAGGCGACTCACAGTCTTGCCTAGCCTTGACGATGGCCCTTTGAACATGGCCTTAGTGTGTCTCATTCCCTGAGTGCTGCTCCAGTCAGGTGGGTTTGGGTACACGCCCACTCCCTCACCGTCTCCTTTGCCGTCCCTCTATCGACACCTATGCGGTATGCTGTGTCTGGGCTGGGCCTTCTAGCTCCTTCCCTTGCCAGCATATTCGCCTTCTCGTTTCCCGGGATACCTGCATATCCAGGCACCCAGATTAGGTTGACGCGGTTGTTGTTATTAGCCAGCCGTTCCAACATGTCCGTGCAGTCTTGTACCAGCATGGATCGCATTATCGTAGCACGTATGGATCCAAGCGCAGCCTTACTGTCACTACAGATGTAGATGTGCTTGTCCCTATAGTTCCGTTCCAAGCACAGCTTGGCACATGCCCATATGGCAAACACTTCCGCTTGAAGGATGGATACGTGCGGGTCCAGGGACATTGCTATCTCTGCCCTGGGCCTCGCCCCCCATATTCCTGCTCCGGTACCCGTCTTGGTTTTGGAGCCGTCCGTATACCAGATCAGCCCTCCCGGAGTGAGGAGTTCCTCCCGGTTTACGTCCCACGCTTCCTTGAATGGGATGTTTACCCGGAAGCTGTTTTTAAAATGGTATGTCGGGTCGCACGCGTCTCCTCCTAGAGTTAAGGCCCCTACTGGTTCCCTGAATTCCCTAAGGATAGACGCGTGGCCCGTTGAAGCCATCTTCCATTTGCCTGCTAAGAACAGTTTTACGGCTGTGCTCTTGGCTCCTGCTTCTACCATGATATGTGGTGGTGCCAGGTCCATGAGTGCCCCCATTGCCATTGTCGGTGTGGTACGGAAAGTCCCAGTCATCCCGAGCAATGCTAGGCGGTGGATCTTCTCCAGGTGCCTCCTGTTGCATTGTTTCTTCATAGAGGAAACCATGCACCATACAACATTCCACCATACAACAGAGGCATATGTTACTTGGGGTACCAAGATTGCGGTGTATATCCACCTGACCATTCTTGGTTTTAGTCCCCACGTAGTTCCAAACATCCTCCTGCAGGCCCAGTAAGTTGCGATTGCCTTTTGTGCCTGCTTTCCGATGTGGAGTTTCCAATTTAGCTTCATATCTAGGGTGACCCCTAGATATTTCGCTGAGATGGATAGACTAATCTCCACCCCGAACAGTGATAGGGCCTTGAATTCAAAGCCTCTTTTCCTCGAGAATAGTACCATCTCCGTCTTGATAGGGTTTACCATGAGTTTATGGGATAGGCACCATTTTTGCACGAGTATGAGTGCTTCTTGCAGTCTTCTCGCTATATAGTGCGGGTGTCTGCTTCTAACCAATATGCAGATGTCATCCGCATACCCTATCACCAGAAAACCTTCCTCGCTGAGCCTGCGGAGTAGCCCGTCTACCACAAGGGTCCACAGCAGGGGAGACAGGACTCCCCCCCTGCGGGCAACCCCTTGCGATGCGTGCCCTCAACGAAGACCCATCCGAGGAGGTTATTATGGTCCTGGTTCGTAGCATATTGTCGATCCAGGTGACCAGACTGTCGTCAATCCCGAAGCTTCTTGCTGCTTCATTCATCACATCGAAAGATGTGCTGTCGAAAGCCCCTTCTATGTCTATGAAAATACTCACGACGGACTCCCCCTGGGATAGGTCCTCTTCCACCTCCCTTACAAGATGGTGGAGCGCCGTTTCCACGGATTTGCCCGACTGGTACGCATGCTGGGAGGCGTGTATTGGCCTTTCTGCCAGTGCATGCTCTCTGATGTGCCTATCAGCCAGCCTTTCTAAAGTTTTTAGTAGAAAGGATGTTAAGCTGATTGGCCTGAAGGATTTCGCCGTATCGTAGCCACTTCTGCCTGGCTTAGGCAGGAAGACCACCCTGGCTATTCTCCATTGAAGCGGTACATATCCCAGTGCTAGGCATGCTCTGTATATCTTACATAGCTGCTTCAACAGGTCCTCTCCGGCTTCCTGAAGAAGAGCCGGGAAAATCCCGTCTACACCCGGGCTTTTGTACCTACTAAATGAGTTTATAGCCCATCTTAATCTGTCTATCGTGACCACCTTTGAGGCCAGTTCCCAGTCCCGTGCGCTGTTCCTGAGAGGTGCCTGTTCCTTCTGGAACAGTTCCTCCGGTATCAGTTCCGAGCCTGGGAAGTGCGTCTCCACAAGGTGGCTCAACGTCTGCAGGGAGTCAACTGTGACTCCTCCATTGGGAACTTTTAGACCTTCCGGTTTTTGTGGAGGCCCGGATACAAATACCTTCCGAAGCCTAGCTACCAGCGGTAGGGCCTCGGTTTCTTGGCAGAAGTTTTTCCAGGTCCTTCTTTTGGATACTCTGATCGTTTTTTTGTAGGCCTTCTGGGCCTCTTTATACGAGTCCCAGGCTTCTACGGTATTTGCCTCCATCGCCTTGTTCAGAAGCTTCCGGGCCCTGGCTCTGAGCTTATTCAGTTCATTGTTCCACCAGGGAACCCTTTTGCTTTCTCTCCTTTGTTTTAACGGGCATGATCTTTCGTAGGAGCCGATGATTGAGGCCTGCAGTCTTGCGACCTCCATCTCGATCCCCTTCGTGGTCCTCGGTATCACGCAGTGCCCCCTGAGCTCTCCCTCTAGGCTCTCACGGTATTGAGGCCAGCAGGTGGCCCTGGGGTTCCTGTATGTTCCCGAGGCCCTTAGGTCTGCATTCGTCTTTAACTTGAAAGTGATTAGCCTGTGGTCAGATATCGTAGCCTCATCTTCCACACGTCAATCTTGTATGGCTTGGGCCGCCTTTGCGGAGGCCAGCGTGATGTCAAGCACCTCCTGTCGCCGGGAGGTGACAAACGTTGGACTGGAGCCTCTGTTTAGAATCTCCAGATCCGTGGTAGCGAGGTATTCTAATAATGCCTCGCCTCTTTTGTTTATATTGCTGCTGCCCCAGACGATATGGTGAGCATTTGCGTCGCACCAAATCACTAGTTGCAGCCCGTTGACCTTGCAGTAGTCCGGCAGCTCACTGAGTTCCCTCGTTGGCGGGGGCCCCTCAGAGTCATAGGGCTGGTAAGTCGAGCAAACCACCAGGTTCGCCCTGCTACCTCCCACCCCCGCTGGGAGTAGGACTGCTGCTTGGTCTCTTGTGCAGAATTCTGCCAGTTTCGTTGCCCCGAGCCCTCTTTTCGCGTACACGCATGCTCTGGGTCCAGTCTCCAGGTCTCCATGGAAGATGGAGCCTTGTGTCATATCTAGCGCCCCTACTTGCCCTTGGATTAACCAGGGCTCTTGTATCAGGGCTATATTCGTGTATTTATGTATATCTGTGTGCTGCGCCGCAAGTCGCCAACGGAGCAGGTCCGTGGCCGCTTTGCAGTGCTGCAAGTTGATCTGCGAGATGGAGAGACAACCTGCAGTCATGGGAACCGCAGTGTCATCTCCTCTCGTGCGTTTCGCGCCTGCGCCTACTATGCAGATATAGTAATAATGATATTGTTATGAAATGTATATTACATATCTAATGCAGATATAGTAATAATGATATTGTTATTAAATGTATATTACATATCGAATGCAGATATAGTAATAATGATACTATAGTAATAATGTACTAAGTGTACATTGATCTGTAGGAAGGTGCCAGTATATTTCATTATATCTAATGTGGATATAGTAATAATGATATTGTTATTAAATGTACACTGATCTGTGGTAACGAATCAGTATATTACGTTATATCTAATGTAGATATACTAAGAATGATATTGTTATTAAATGTATATTACATATCTAATGCAGATATAGTGATAATGGTATTGTTATTAAATGTACATTGATCTGTGCGAAGCAATCTGTATATTACAATATTTCTAACGTAGATATAGTAATAATGATATTGTTATTAACTCGTTATGCGCCACGCCGAATTCTTGTGCCGTTCCGTTCAGGCCACAGTTAGCCGTCAGCCGGGCCTTGCCGGGCCGCTCGCAGGTAGGCGAGCCAGAGTATAAAGAGATGTCGGGTAACGTAACCCGGCCGGGCCTTTCCTTCGTATGTTTACCTATCGACTTGCACATATACTTTGCTTATATCCTTATTGCCCGTTCTCCTTTATAGTAGATAAAAACCCGAAAAGCGAGGCCTAATGACGCCCGAATGCGTAACAAATCCTCAGTTTCATAGATATCGTAGCCCAGTATCTTGTCTCAATAAATTACATTAATGTTTTTAAGTATTATATTGTTTTCCTTAAAGCATTGACCAAACAAAAACGATGCCGCCAAAAATGAACGTTCTGTCTCACAAGTACGGAGGGACCGACACGCGCGCGATGATAACACGAACGACAAGTCTGCCGCCGGTCCGTACGGACCGGCGAGGCCTCAACGGAGAGGTTTGCGCCGGTCCCTGGGGACCGGCGTGGCGCTAGACGTGTTAAATGTATATTACATATCTAATGCAGATATAGTAATAATGATATTGTTATTAAATGTACATTGATCTGTAGGAGGGAATAAGTATAATACATTGTTTCTAACGTAGATAGGGTAATAATGATATTGTTATTAAATGTATATTACATATCCAATGCAGATATAGCAATAATGATATTGTTGTTAAATGTATATTACATATCTAATTCAGATATGGTAATAATGATATTGTTATTAAATGTATATTACATACCTAATGCACATATAGTAATAATGATATTATTATTAAATGTACTGTTGTCGCGAGATTGAAGGATTGGGAGCGCGTTGTGAGAAGGTGGATCGAAACGGGGAGAACTTGGAGAAGATGCACTGTGAAACGTGGAAAGACAAAACTGTTTATTCTACACACAACTAGGTTGTTTTACACAGTTGTCTTACATAGTTGTTTTACACGTAGACTATGTAACGCTTAGCACAATTTTACTTGTATTCTCGGTATGTTTATTTAGTCGCTCGCTGCTCTGGTTTAATCTATTCTAATTAGGTCGCGCCTGATCAGCTGTAAATATAACAGAGCATGAGCCTGGTGACGTCACTCTGACGTCGTTAGATACAGGGTCCAAGTGGGGGGTTCGTCGTGGAATAGGAACGGTAAACGGCCCGCTGTGCCGTAACATTCCTGCCGGGCCTTGCCGACGTAACTGTACGTTGGCAAGATGCACCTACCCGTTGCGATTGTCTGTGACGGGATCCGACACCTGAGCGCTGGGATCCGTAGTGTCAATGGGCAAGACGCATAACTTTGTAATTGGCCGCGTTAACGTGGTGGACGCGGTGCGCAGGGTTACGACGCGAGTTAGGTTGTCACGCCCTGGGTGCAGCTGTGTAACGCAGGCGAGAGGCCATTTTGAAGGAGGAGTTCGTTCGTCTTTTATAAGGACAAGGTTTCCGAGTTGGACTCCGTTACGTAAGGCCTGCCATTTCGAGGCAGTCTGCAGGGAGGTTAGATACTCCCGTGACCACCGATCCCAGATGTTCTCCGTGAACTGTCTTAGCAGTTGCCACCGTGAGAGGCGTGACGTCTTGACGAGGGACAAGTCTGGTTCAGGAACCGCCCTTAGCGCGTCCCCAGTGAGGAAGTGCCCAGGAGTTAAAGCGCTGAGATCGGACGGATCGTCCGTCAAGGGGCAAAGCGGTCGCGAATTAAGAACAGCTTCGATCTGCGTCAAAAGAGTTGTAAATTCTTCGAAGGTGAGGGCCGTATCCCCCACCACACGACGAATGTGAAATTTTACAGATTTGACGGCGGCTTCCCATTTCCCCCCGAAGTGAGGCGCGGAAGGAGGGTTAAACCTCCAATCGGTGCCGTCGTTGACAAGTGTTGTCGAAATCGCGCCCGGATCGCGAGACGCTTTCGCGAGCATGGTGCGGAGCTCTTTGTCGGCGCAGACAAAATTGGTTCCGCAGTCGCTAGTGATCGTAGCAGGTATTCCGCGACGCCCGCTGAATCGCTTATAGGCCGCGATAAACGCCTCCGCAGAGTAGTCGGATACAAGCTCGAGATGGACGGCTCCAGTAGCAAGGCAGATGAAGACCGCGATATATGCTTTGTGGATCTTTCCCCCCCGGCCGCGAATCGTTCTTACACTGAAGGGACCCGCGTAGTTCACTCCGGAATGCAAAAAGGCCCTGGAAGGGGTGACGCGACGCGTTGGGAGTTGGCCCATAATCTGTTCGGCAGTGCGAGCTCGTTGTCGTGCACAGACAACGCATTTGTTGATAAACACGCGAATAGGGCAACGACCGCCGATAATCCAGTATGATTGTCGTATCGTGGCTAACGTTAGTTGGGGCCCAGCATGAAGTGAGTTCTTGTGCGCGTGATCAATGACGAGAGACGTAAGAGGGGATGAGCGCGGGAGAATAAGCGGGTGTTTCTGATCGGGATGCAACTGCGAGTGACTCAACCGACCACCGACTCGTAAATGTCCCTTCTCGTCTACGTACGGCATAAGATTGTAGAGACTGCTTGTTTTCGAGACGGTAGTTCCAGACACGAGCGCGGAGAGTTCATCTCGAAAATGCTCCTTCTGAGTTTCTTTCACCCAATATAAACGCGCGCGATCTAGCTCCGAGACAGAAAGCGTGAGCGGGGTTGGTGATGGTGCAGACCGTGACCGAAATTTGACAACCGCTCTGAAACACCACGCGGTTACGCGACACAGACGCGATAGCGAGGAGTAGCGCTTTAGGGTGTCCATCCATGACTCGGTGGTTGCGACTAGTGAGGCTTGAACGCGAGATTTTCGCATCTCGACGTCAATCCGGTCATCCGGAGTCAACTTTTCCGAAGGCCACGCGGGGGACGGGCACTGCAACCACGGGGGTCCCGACCACCATAGTGCATCGCTGATGAGATGTTGAGGCGTCGTGCCTCGCGAAGCCAAGTCTGCTGGGTTTTGAGTACCCGGAACATGGTGCCATGTGGCGTCTGGTAATGACGTTTGAATTTCGGACACGCGATTATGCACGAATTCCTTCCAGCGAGAAGGGTGGCTGCGGATCCACGCAAGAGCGACCGCGGAATCCGTCCACAGATGTATCGGAGCGTTCCCCATTTTTAGAACCTTACGGATCCGTTTGACGATACGCGCGAGCAGTGCTGCGGCCGAGAGCTCCAGTCGCGGGATAGTGACGCGTTTGAGAGGTGCAACTTTTGTTTTGGCCATTAACAAGGCAGTCCTGATTTGGTCGGTTTCATCTTTCGTGATGAGATAGATGACGACTCCCATGGCAAGGGAGGACGCGTCCGCGAACCCGTGAATCTCCGTGGAAACGTTCGTAGGCGCGGTACCGATCCATCGCGGTATTGTTACAGCTCGCACTTCCGAAAGATTGGAGCTGAACTTCTCCCAACGCTTAACGAACTCCGCGGGGAGTGGGTCGTCCCAGCCTACCTTTAGAGTCCACAATTCCTGCATGAAGGTTTTGCCTTGCACGATGACCGGAGCGATCCATCCGAGGGGATCGTAAAGCTGAGAGACGGTTGAAAGTACGCTGCGCTTCGTCGTGCATGAATGAGAGAGGGTATGAAATGTAAACACGAACGCGTCACGATTCACGTTCCACGCGAGACCTAAAGCTCGATGCGACGCGTCATCGTTCAGTGAACGTTCGCCTAGCGCGCTCGCAGATTGCGACGAGAAGTTCGATAATAATCTATCGTCATTCGCGGTCCATTTGTGAAGCTGGAAGCCCCCTGATCGCAGTAGCTCACTGATTTGAGATATTTTTTCGAGGCCTTCCGGGAGGCTGTGCGCGCCGGAGAGAACATCATCTACGTACGTCTCGTCGCGGAGAATGGTACATCCAAGAGGAAACTCCTTTTCGTGATCGGTAGACAGTTGACGCAGACATCGGAGAGCGAGGTATGGAGCGCAAGCAAGTCCATACGTGACCGTGGAGAGAGCATATTCTTCTATAGAACCGGAGCTATCGCGACGCCAAAGAATACGCTGAAGTGATTGATCGTCATCGTGCACTCGTATTTGGCGATACATTTTCTCGACGTCAGCCAAGAATGCAAACGCGCATTGTCTCCAACGCAGTAACACATCGGCGAGATCATTTTGTAACTTCGGACCGGAATGAAGGCAGTCGTTTAACGAGAGGCCCGATGAAGTTTTGTGCGACCCGTTAAAAACAACACGGACCTTTGTCGTGCCCGTTTCGCGTAGGACGCCGTGGTGTGGTAGATAATATGCTACGCGCGCGGTCAGTTCCGAAGAGGTTACGCGGTGCATGTGCCCGAGCCGTTCATACTCGGTCAGAAATTGAGAATAAGCGCAACGCAGTGGTGGATTTTTGGCTAGACGAGTTTCGGAATTGACAAGTATACGATACGCGGAATTGCGAGAGTCACCGAGAACCGCAACGTCTCGAGCGAGAGGTAGGCGCACGGTGAACCGACCGTTGCCGTCTCGAGCGTGTGTACGTACAAAATGATTTTCGCATACTTGGTCGGCTTCGGAGATTGTTGGTTCGCTGCACGAGGCGTAGTCTTCCTGGTTCCAGAATCGTTGCACGAGATCGACAAGTTCGCGGTCCAAGCAGCACTGCAGGCTCGCGCGGTGTTTTGCTTGGGGACCCTCCGCTGCTTGAGGCGTAGGACCGGACACGATCCACCCGAGTTGAGTCTTCTGGGCTAAAGGTGTTCGTGGTGGACCGCGAACAACCTCAGAAAGTAGTACGCTGTTGTAGACCTCGACGCCGATGATCAGGTCAATGCGACTTGACTGCGGGAAATCGGGGTCCGCCAACTGAAGCCCGTGGAGGTGCGGAAGGCTGACCAGGTTGGGAGAGCGATCTGCAATGTAATCGGTGAGCTTCGGCAATATAAGAGCGTTTACCTCACAGCTGAACATTGGGTTGACCAAGGACGATATTCGAAACGTGGAGGCGCCCCGAGTGACGACCGTCCGTCCTGCTCCGATGCCCGAGACGGGAATGGTTGCGTGTCGTCGTGGGAGATGCAGCTGCTGAACCAGAGATTCGGTGATGAACGAAACCTCGGAGCCTTGGTCAAGAAGGGCGCGGGCGATCCGAGTTTCCCCGTATGGAGATGCAAGTTTAACAAGCGCTGTGGCCAGCAGCATCCGCCCAAATGCTGGCCGAGGGTGGACATGGTTCGAGAGAAGATGTGACGTAACTGATGACGCTGCAGTGACTTCGGACGCGGACGGTTCAGTTTCGGGTGAGGGCTTCGCCGTCGGAAACGTGGAGGTCGTCGATTCATGAAGAGTTGAGTGGTGCCGCGCCTTGCATGTAATACAACGGTGATTTGAGCGGCATGCCTTACGATGGTGATTGCCGAGACAGTTGAAGCACCGACGCTGCTGAGCAACAACTGATTTACGTTGATCTACTGGTTTCGCGAGATACGTTGGACACGACGTGAGAGAGTGAGAAGCGTTGCATACTGGACAGGCGGCCGCGTTAACGGTTGCCTGATGCACCTGGACCTTAACTTCTCGACTTCGGGAAAGCGGTTGCGACGATCCGGAAAAGCGTTCCACGGACTCCGTCGCGCGAATGTGCATCAACAGGAAGTCGTTAAGTTGCGTCAGAGTTGGAATTTCGGTGGAGGTGCCGATATGCAGCTCCCATTCTCGGAAAGTGTTAGAATCGAATTTACGCGACACCCAGTATACGATTATAGGGTCCCAGTTTTTTGTGTCGCACTTGAGACCGTTAAGAGTTCCGATGACTTCGTTTGTTGTTCCATATAACCGTTTAAGCTCGGTCGCCGATTCTCGCTGTAACCGTTTGACTGAGAATAACAAGTCGAGCTGGGTGTCAACAAGAACGCGACGATTTTCATAACGGTCAGAGAGGACTTGCCACGCGAGTTTAAAATTATCCGAGGTCACGGATAAGTTGCTGATGAGTTGGGCGGCTTCGCCAGTTACGCTCATTTTTAGATAATGCAATTTTTCTACCTCGGGTATCGATGCGTTGTCGCTGACCATGGATTGAAACAAATCGCGGAACGGCGTCCATTCTTTGTGATGTCCAGCAAACTTTGGCAGCACGAGCTTAGGTAATGCCCGTGGCTGACCCGGTTGATCCGCGCAACTCGTGATGGACTGGGCAACAGGGCCATGCGGTGGTTTGGGAGTACGAGCGAAACGGTCCAAATACTCCTCCAGAGTCGCTTGGTTGTCGATGAAGATTTCCTCACCTTGAGTCCACAGGTCATCGGTGAAATAGCTTAGCTTGCGGGTTTCTTCCGTCTTCTGATCCGTAATTTGCGCATGGTTCCGACGGAACGACGTCCAGTTCTCTTTAAGCGACGAGAGACGGGATTTAACGTAGGATTCCGTGATGTTCGCCTCCCCCTTTTTGCGTAAATTAATAATTGTCCGGCTCATCGACGTAAAGAGCTCGTATTGACGTTCAATTAAACCAGTAATTGACGACATGATGACCGTTAGAACAAACGCGAGCAGCACAATTTAAACTTGGCCGTTGGGAACGGTTACCAAATTTTGTCCCACGGGAAGGTCGCACACGCGAACGAGCGAACGATGCGAATTAACGAAACGCGGTTCCCACTGGCGAAAAAGAAACACTTTCACAAAAGATTTTCCCAATCCATCTAGTGCCGGGTATCCGGCTCGAAGGACCATTTAATGTTGTCGCGAGATTGAAGGATTGGGAGCGCGTTGTGAGAAAGTGGATCGAAACGGGGAGAACTTGGAGAAGATGCACTGTGAAACGTGAAAAGACAAAACTGTTTATTCTACACACAACTAGGTTGTTTTACACAGTTGTCTTACATAGTTGTTTTACACGTAGACTATGTAACGCTTAGCACAATTTTACTTGTATTCTCGGTATGTTTATTTAGTCGCTCGCTGCTCTGGTTTAATCTATTCTAATTAGGTCGCGCCTGATCAGCTGTAAATATAACAGAGCATGAGCCTGGTGACGTCACTCTGACGTCGTTAGATACAGGGTCCAAGTGGGGAGTTCGTCGTGGAATAGGAACGGTAAACGGCCCGCTGTGCCGTAACATGTACATTCATCTGTACGAAGCAATCAGTATATTACATTATTTCTAAGGAAGATATAGTAATAACGGAACTTTTAAACATCTCGATACATCTCGAAAACTACGGATCTGATCAAAAAATCTCATACAACATAAATAGTAGGAGATTTAATTTCCTACAAAAAAGGTCTCTTAACATTTTGCCATAGCTCGCACCGTTTCCGAGATATTTGAAGATTTACCTCAAGGAAAGGGGCGTCACGCACATATTCCGAGATATTTCTTCTTCTTCTTGTTCTTCATCTGCACAGCTGCGCTGGAAGTGGCATTTGCAGCTGGGAATAGTGAATGCAGCTTAGAATAGTGCAGAGTTACCTCAAGGAAAGGGGCCACAGTGTTTCTTCATCCTTTTAATTTCGCTGCAGCTTCAGAACTTTTGAATATCTCGATATATCTCGAAAACTACGCATCTGATCAAAAAATGGGATAGAACATCAATAGTAGTAAATTTAATTTCCTACAAAAAAGGTTTGTTAACATTTTGCCATATCTCGCGCCGTTCCCGAGATATTTGCAGATTTACCTCAAGGAAAGGGGCGTCACGCACATATTCCGAGATATTTCTTCTTCTTGTTCTTCATCTGCACAGCTGCGCTGGAAGTGGCATTTGCAGCTGGGAATAGTGAATACAGCTTAGAATAGTGCAGACTTACCTCAAAGAAAGGGGCCACAGTGTTTCTTCATCCTTATAATGTTGGTACGGCTTTGGAACTTTTAAATATCTCGATACATCTCGAAAACTACGCATCTGATCAAAAAATGTCGTAGAACATATGTAACGGGGTCGGTCGGTTCGGTGCGCACGGCGTTGCGCACCGCGGTCGGTTTCCCCGTGCCAGGGTTCGCAAGGGAACAGGTCGGTAAATAACGAAACAGGTTTAAGTAGAAAAATATATGTTTATTCAAGAAAACTAGAGATGACTACGGTGACCAAGTGCGGCGGTCCTAGTCTCGCCGCGCTGGACGCCGGGCGGTGGTCTCCGGCCTCGGATACTACAATCATAAGAAAGGCTGCTGGTTAGACGAATGGAGCCGCTTTCCTTAAGACTAGAGTACAGGTCTTACATACTACGGTCGGAACCCGGTCCGTCACAGAAGTTACGCGGATCTTAAACCTACCGCTGTTAATGCTACTGCGGTCGCTACTGCCTTACAGCTAACGAATACGCACGCTGGTGTACGCGGAGCGCGGGCGCCAGCGGAGCGCGAACGCGAGTAAATCAGCGAAAGCGACGAGGCACTGTCGAGTGCCGAGAAAGTCGGGAAAAGGAAAGACCCGATTGGGTCGACGGTGTTTTATTGAATCGCGCTGCGGTGTTTCGCGCTGCGGTGGAGTTGTTGCCCGTTTGCCTCACGCGGCTCGTCTTCTCGTACGCCGAGGTAGAACCGAGCAGCGAACGAGACGACGACCAATCCTGGCCAGCGCCTGGATACGGCCTTAACATTTTGCCATAGCTCGCACCGCTTGCGACATATTTGCAGATTTACCTGAAGGAACGGGGCGTCACGCACATATTGCGAGCTATTTCTTCTTCTTCTTGTTCTTCTTCTGCACAGCTGCGCTCAAAGTGGCATTTACAGCTCCGAATAGTGAATACAGCTTACAATAGTGCAGAATTACCTCAAAGAAAGGGGCCACAGTGTTTCTTCTTCCTTACCTAATCGGTAAGACGTTCGTTTTGAACGGCTGTTTATTGTCGTTTGGAGCGACGACGCTGGCCGATTGTGTTGCCTTGCAAGGTCCCAATATGGATCTCTCTTCTTTTCTCTGAATCGATGCATGCTGCCCAGTTGCATGGTTGTTGGAAAGTCCCTGTACGAGAGTGCATACAAGCCTGTTTATTTACGGCCGGATTTGCGCGCGTGGCGGAAACTTGGATGCTTGCGAGGCGTGCTTTGATTTATCCTTATACATCTTTCGTTGTAAATTTTTATTTCTTTTGCATTTGTATGGACGCAATCGCTTACAATTTACAATTTGCAATTTACAATTTGCAATCTATGTGTTCAAAAGTATTCGAGATTGTAAGGAGGTCTTGAGCTTGCGATTGAGAACCGGTTGAGAACGTGTTGATTCAACACGTGGTCACCACGAAATTCTACTAATTTCGTGGATTTGCACGAACTAGATTAACCGCGAGTTCGCGTTGGCCGTCGGCACAGAATTCGCGTTGCGATGCTGAGTTCTTTAGAATCGAAATTCGTTAATTGCACTAGAAATTTTTGGAATCAGTACTGCACGTGTTTACCATAACGATACAAAACCGTAATGGCCGAACCAGCGGCTTCGTCGTAGCAAGAGCCGTTGGCTTCTTCCCGGTGACGTCAAGCTCGGTGATTGGTCAGCCTGACCGGCATCCAAGGTCACTGCTCTTTTGTAATGTTTTGCATACTATGTTTAATTCAATTCTAGTGCAGCTGTGACAGTTGTGAATCTGTGTATTTTGAATACTTACGGTACTTTATGCAATGTTTTGTACATTAATTACCCTTTCTTAATTACAATTCTGATTCTGATTTTGATTCTGATTTGGAAAGTGTTAGTTCAGTATTGGTTAATACGGCTGGTGCTCAGGGAGGCATACGCTGCGGTAGTCCGTCCTGCATGATACAATGTCTTTATGGTTTTCTATACATACATATATGCGTTATGGTTCCTTAAATTCTTTGAATTTCTTGACCGTGGATCTCATATGACTTTCTTATAGGAGTGTCTGGCTTGGTTTAGCACCTATATGCCTTTTCTATTAATTGGTATTAAAGGGGGTTTAATGGAACTGCATCATTTAAACTGACTATGGTATGAGGAGTTTAATTAAGTATCTACATCGGTATACTTATTAAATTGATTATATTTGGAGTGTTTTCGTTACATATTATATATACACATATGTTCATAGTAATTTTTATCTATTGTAGTGTAGTTTAGTTTTCCTGTACCTTTATATTATGATTTAGTAGTAATATGGTTGTATGTGGGGTTTATTATTGATTGTTTATTATTGATTAGTTTTCACCACGCGCTGTATTGCATCGACTTACCTGTATCAGTATTAATATTAATACCATACTTATCGGAGCGGTCTTATAATCCAGTAACAATCTAATCTACTCAATTTATAACTATTTGAATTGTTTGATCTGCCTTATGGTTTATGCCGATTTAGGTCTCATGTGCTCCCCATATTAAAGCAGATGGGTATTCTCTTCTCCTGTTATCCGTTAATTACACTCTACCTCCACTTCCATTGGCTGGCGTTAGGGCTTCCTGCAAATAGACTAGTGTTACGTCGCGAGCGAGTGATGATGATACGGCGCGCGACGTACAAATAAAAAAAATTTAATTCTGGATTGATACGCGGATGAGAACGGTATTTTCGCTGCACCAGTCCCGATCGCGCTCGACGATGTTAGGTCGTTAACGATCGGAACAATTAAAAGAATCGTTTAATTTTTATAATAAGATCCTAAAGTTGTTATATTGAGTTCGTCAATGCTCTAGTCCCATACGGGCCCCTCGTGCGAATTTATGCAATGATGGTTAGCGTGAATGTTAGGAAGGAAGTGTGTTAAACTAAAATGAATCGGAAACTAGTTATGTGTAACAAAAAGAAATATAATTTCAAAAAAAGTAAAGGATAACAGTAAATGAAGTGGTTTACAAAAATTCGAGCTGTTGAAAATATAGGAAAAAAAAATGCAATTTAAATATATGTTTAACAAGATCGGCGTAGATAGAACGGAAATTTAAAGATGATTCGAGCGGCGATTTCGATGAACAATTAAATAACGTTGAGAGGAAACGGTCCCAAGGGGAAAAACTTCCAGAACCAACGGTATCATGGGCCGCCTCACGTTATAACCTACGGAATTATTGTTAAAATTGCAAAATATTCTTCGATACCTTAATAAAACGTTGAACAGAACGATCTTGGGGGAAAACTTCCAGGACACGCGGTTTCAAGATCGCCCGTTTTGCCTCACTATATCCAAATTCGTCGTAGTGGAGAAAATGAAATAAATAACTCACCAAGCTCGTTGTAAAATAATACACGATAATAACTTTGGATGTCTTAACGGTTGCTGGTGTAGTCTGAAAATCTGGAAGGCGAAGAAAAGATGAGAACTTTGTCACACGCACTACGCGTTCGCGATCGGCCTTTCGACGGTATTACGATTACGAGAATTTACGAGACTATTACAAAACGACGCGACGCGGAAAAAGGAAAAATATTAATCATCGAACGATTTAAAAGCAAAAGTGAAAAGATAGAAAATGAAAACTATGAAAAGAGTTTAACGTATTCGTAAAGTCTTTTGCCGCGGAAAACGCGAACTGCGATCTCCCGGCACTCTGCCTTTTCCAGGACTTTACCGGGCAGCTAATTACAACGATTTTCGCACGACAACTCTTGCTTAACGTGAACACGGGCTCCCCGTCACGTACCTCACGATTTTTCGACGAAGAGTGATTTGCCTCAGTCAAGCGATCGTATCTCAGGGTTCGACCCGCGATCATGGGCCCAAAGTGGGAACATCATTTGGCAAATCAGGATACGTATCGAAGTGGAAGGCCCGCGCGTATTGGTTTCGTCTAGGCGCGTTTCCCGAGTTCTCATCCCTTCTTGACCTTTCTTCCGTCTCTATCTTCCGTAGGCTATCTCTTTCTTTTACCCCTCTAACGCTACGCGGATTTCATGCGTCGCAATTCTAAAGTTTCTAGAATGTTCGAAATCTGTTACGACTTTAATTGTTTGAATTTATTAATTAAGGAGAGGCTTTTATAGATGATATTTATAAATGATATTTCGGTAACGAAGAACATTTGCCCTTTTATAGATGATTAACTTACTACATTGAATAACTAGTAATGAATAACGCGAAATTTTCCGTTCTTATTTGTATTCCGGCGGTTTACGGAGAAAGGCAATCGATATTCATAATTATTATCAGATCGCGGATATATGCAAATATGTTACTGCATTTAATCGTTATTTGTTCCGCATACATCAATTTTTAATGGTTTTCGTATTTTCTAAACGCTCTACGTTTAACGTTTAGTTCATTGTCGATGTTTATTGCCTTAGTCGACCTTCGCTTGGAACGTTCTTGAACATCGATCGACAATTTCAAACCTCAGTGGTTGTCACGCAAACCCTCGCATTCTATAGTCATTCAAGCAGTTTCATTCCGTTTCATGCTAGCTGTTTCGATCTTAATTGCATTCATTCTTTGTGGAAGAGTCGGCTGACGCATGCTTCGCAGGTAGGAGAGGTATCTCGCTAGCAGGGTCGAACAAGAATTTTCTTTGAAACGGCGCGGTTAGCTGGGAAATTTCCAAGTGGGTCGCACTGCTTAACCGCGCGGCGAAGGATGTTTATGATACCTCTCCCTTAACGGTTTTGACTTTCGAAGTTTTAAACTACGCAGTTTCGACTAGGCAATTACCCCAAGGAAAGGTTGACTTTGTATTATTTGAAAGAGCTAAATATAGCCTCCTTTGTGTGCCTCGCCTGGGATTATTTCCAAGTGCTACGAACAGGCGAGGTACACAAACTTGGTATACTAACGATTAAACTATTGAAACTAATAAGAGAAAGGAAAAGAAGAATTATTATTTTAATCTCAAACCCCTTTCTTGTGCTCCTCGTGTGGAATATTTTCAAGTGCAGCGCACTCAACGAAGAGGCACAAGTTAGGGAGAGCGCGGACAGGATACGGAAATGAGAAAAAACAAGTAAACTGCCCTTCCTTGCGTCTCCCGTAGGGGAATTTCTTCCAAGTGCAGCGCACAAGACGGGAAGCGCAAGGTCGGGTTATTGAAAAATTAACCCGGACGTAACACTAGGATTATGTTACATTTTACATTTAATACTATGGTTAATTTCTGATGTTAACAGTTCTGTCTCTTCCTATTATTCTCATTATGAGGTATATGTTGCCTTCATTTGATCATTGATTGTACTCCATCATGTTCGCTTGCCAACCACGTTGAGGTTGTGGTCGCGAAAATGTTCCTGCAAGTAAATTTAAGTAACTTAATAGTTTCAATGAATGGTTTCAATTATTAGTATTACATTACGCTCACCTATTTATTTTCTTCCCAGCTTACTTTCTGGTTATACCCTATATTCTATATTCTATACTGTACCTTATTTACCTTTACCTCTGATAATAATTAGTAGCATTCTATGTCATGTTATGTTTGCTTCTCTTCTCTCATGGCTGGCTTGCTATTTGCTATCTGTCTGGCGACTTCATTTTACTTTACGGTTCACATCCTTAGTTTATTTCATCTCAAATTTATGGTTTATCTTGAGTTTAATTTTATGTGATTATATTGTGCGCTAGTGTTGAATGTTAAATATTCCTCTTCTGCTATTTGACTGCTCGGCTATATGTATGTATGTTTGACGTTTTAGGTTTTGGAGGTTTTGTTGGTCATTTGCTTATGTCCAGTTCACATATGCTCGCTTGCCTGCTTGCGTGCAATACTACTTATGTTTACTTCACAGTTTCTCACGTTCTCATATTGCTTACTGTTTCTTTTACTGTTAACTATTCATTAACTGCTCTATTGCATTAAGTGCATTAGATGCATATATATATTTATTTCCCGTTGTATTTGTGATTTGATTTAACCAGTTTTAGTATGTTTAGTATGTTTAGTATGCTTATTATGACAGCTGTTAATGAATGTATGGGCTCCTCTATTCTATTCATGGGCTTCATGTGCTTATTAATTCCTATTCATTATTCATTATTTATTTATTCATTCACTCATTCATTTATTCATTTATTTATTCATTTATTCTTTACTCATTATTTATTCATTATTTATCGTTGCATATTTGGGGCATTCGAAGCGTTACTCGAAGCGCTATACTTGTCATGAGCGTGTGTGTGTGTGTGTAAAGTATGTATGGGACAGGTCATCGAGGATTGCAGCTTACCAAGATGTGGCACAGTCAACCGGGGAAACTACTCGCCCCGGGCCCTGGTTGTGCTGAAGAGCAAGCCCTGTTAAAACAGGTGAACACATGGCGCGACCACCCGTTGAGCAGGAGCTCCGGTTCCTGGTCGTGGCCGAAGAAAGATGGCCTGTCCTCGAGGAAGGTCAGGTGGGCGTGATGACTGCAAGGATAAGCCACATCATCATTATCAACCAACCATGGTGGACGAAGATAGACACGGCCAACTGTGGAGATACGATGTCCCAGTTCCTGGCCGTGTTGAAGAGCAAGCCCTGTTAAAACAGGTGAACACATGGCGCGATCACCCGTTGAGCAGGAGCTCCGGTTCCTGGTCGTGGCCGAAGAGGAACCCCTGTCCTGGCAATAGTGCTAGGCAGGCGAAGAGGTGGCGCGGTCACGCCAGGAAGATGTCCCCCCGGTGCCGATCGTTGCTGAAGAAAAATGGCCTGTCCTCGTGGAAGGTCAGGTGGGCGTGGTGACATCTAGGATAAGCCACATCATCATTATCAACCAACCAAGGTGGACGAAGATGGACACGGTCAGACGTGGAGATACGATGTTTCGGTTCCTGGCCGTGTCGAAGAGCAAGCTCCTGCCCTGGCAGGTGAACACATGGCGCGACCACCCGGAATGGGCTTACTTAGGTTCCTGGTCGTGGCCGAAGAAAAATCCTGTGCCTTACCGTACATGTTGAAAATGTGCTACCGCTGGATCGGAGGTGCAACGGCGTGGATCCGCAGATGCGCCATGTGCCTACCGCATGGCGTATTTGCGGGCGGCGGCAATAACGCGAAATGCGTTGAAGTGCCGAAGCGTCGTTATGTCTATACGCTGGTATTCCGTTATGAATTCTAACGAGTGAAAAGGTGCCGGCGGCCCACGTTAGGGGAGAGGTTTTAGTGGGTAGTATGTCCAGCCTCGGGAGTGCCCACTCTGGGCTGCCCGTCTAGGTCGACCCTTCAGGGCTGTGGCCTACTCTTGGGCTAAACTCAAGGGCTAAACCCCTTAAGGGTTGGGTTGCCAGGTTGCCCCCTTCTGTCGTTGCCTCTTTGGGTTTGCCCTCACCTCACGGGCGCCAGGCTGCCCCTTCAGGGCGGACATGAGTCCCACACTGCCCGGGTCCCCTCTAGCCGAATAGACGAAAAGGGGAACCAACCTGCGCGTGCGCAAACGCATTTCCTCTTCCAACTGTACCAAAAAAAAAAAAAAAAGGTTTCAGGGGGACACACGGACCTGGCCAAGTGTACTGGCTGGGCGGGGAGGTGATACCCCGACGTGGCGCGTCCCCAGGTGGCGGATAGGGGAATGCTGGCCATGCACTTTTCGGAGTGCATGCAGGGTAGGAGTGAAATAAAATAGCGCCCGCGGACCAAACACCAAGGGAAGGAAAACCCATCAAAACCTCCACTGTGACTGGGGGATAGAATACAGACACGGTAACGCCTGCCTGTCGTACAAGGCGGCTGAAAGGGGGACGTTTGCTGCTGTCGAAGTAGCCTCGCAGATGACCCGGGGCGATGCCGGTGGGATCTACGGATCCTGGCAGGGCCTCCCTTGCCGGTAAGGCCTGGGTCGGAGGGGCGGAAAGATGGCTGCAGCGTCATTCAGTTCTCCAGGGGACAGGCTGCGTGGCGGTCGGGTGCGGGTAGCGAACCCGGAGTGCCCAAGCAATTACACCGTAACCCAGTGGTCACGTTTCGCTGGAACGGGGGGCTTGCCTTCATTGGCCGGCCCGCGAGGATGACAACCGCTATAAAAAATCTCTAGCCCCAAGCTGCGGTACGCGGTGATGAGGGCGCCCCTGGAGTCAGCGCCAGGGGTGGCTGATGGGTGCATCAGTCTCTAGCGGCCAACCCCGGGGTAGCTGGCGACCCCCCGGGTGTACTAGCCTTACCCGGGTAAGGCGGCTCTGCCCAGGTGGACCCACAGACCGACCCACTCGTGGGAACACTATGGATGACTTGAAACTAAAAACGCCAACAACAACAACAAACACTGGACGGGACGTACCGACGACGACTGCGGCTGTTCAACAGGACGCGAGACGGGAAACGGGCGCGAAGGATATGGCGCAGCCCAGCAGTAGCAGGGTAACAGATGCGCGCCGCCTATCCGTCCGATTAACTAGGGCGGATGTGGAGTGGCCTCCCCTTAGGCCGGTATGAGGAGGGGTCGGAGTTTCCCCGGCGGCATCTGATGCCCCCGCATCCAGAGAGAGTGCGGTGGACTAGGACTCGGACGAGTCACTCTCCTCGGCAGTATCTCTGGAGGCACGGCGCACGAGCAAGAGTGGTCGCCCGCCGACCACGGGCCAGTACGTGTGGCTCGCAGCGGCTAAGCAGAGAATCCTGGATGTCCAGCGCCGGGAACTTGACCTGCTGGAGGAGAGGAGGGTGCTCGATCCTAACGAGGACCCTATAGAACCGAGTCGGGGTAGCAGGTCCCTCCCGGACCCTGAGGACCTGGCGGAGGAAGTCAAGTCCACACGCGCGACCTTATTGCGCAGTCCTTGGAGTTCTGTCGCGACATCGACAAGGTCGCGGGCGTCTCCAAGGGGCTGAAAGGGACATTTGTTCGCAAGCTGAGGATGGCCTCCCGCTACCTTAAGGCCATCCACACGGAGGCGGGAATCAGGGCTGCACCTACCAGAGCCGATAAAGAGGTGAAGGAGCTTCGCGAACAGCTGAAGCTGCGGGAGGAACAAGTGGCTGCCGAGGAGGCCCAAATCAACAAACTGCAAAATAGCCTGGCAGACATTACGTGCAGGGTCGCTGCCACAGAGGTGCCGGCGCCTGAACGCCACGGCCCATCCAAAAGGTCGGCGAGGCCCGGCTCGCCGTTGTCTGGCGAAGAGGCGGGCAGGAAAAGGAGGAAGGACGCAGTCGAAGCTTTCGACTTACCGACTTGCCCGGCTGAATGTCCCGTGGTGCAAGTCCCAATCCCAGCTGCTGCACCTGGAAAATAGAAGGGGAAGGTTGGTGGCCTCGAGCCCGACCTGATGAGGGGATTTGCGGCTCTCCTCGAAAAAGGCCTGTCGGGGCTACGGGCGGAGTTCAAAGCCGCTATTGCAGTCGTCCAGCCCCCGCCTAAGAGGGCGGAGCATGTTAAGGGGGGAGCTGCGGCTGCGACCATCCCCACTGCATGGAGGAAGGAAGCTGAGAGGCGGGTGCGGAACAGGACTCTGCCTGCCACGGAGCCGTTGCCGGGGCCCTCCTTAGCACCCGACCAACCGGCATCATTTGTGGAGGCTAGAATGGCCCGGATTGTCGAAGAATATCGGAGGACGGCGGATGGGACCTGGGTGACGGTGGTCGGCCGCCGCGCTAAAGCTGCAGAGAAGAAGGCGGCAGCGGCCAAGGCCCCTCCCTCCCAGAACTCCAAGGTGGTGGCCCAGAAGGGGCAGAAGAGAGGGGCGGCACCGGCGGCTACGGGGCAAGGGGCCAAACCTGCCAGGCAGAAGGCCCCCCGCCTTCCTCGTTCTGCGGCGGTCACCATCAACCTAGCTGCCGAGGCTAAGGTCTCATACGCCGAGGCCATGCGCATGGCCCGGGAGCGGGTCAAGTTGGAGGAGCTGGGCATCACGGCGTTGATGCCCAGAAGAGCTCGTACCGGTGGCTTGGTCCTCGAGTTACCTGGGGAGGACAGGACGGAGAAAGCTGCCAAGTTGGCTGACCGACTCCGCCAGGTGTTCAGTGGCACCGAGGTGAGGGATGCCCGCCCCGTAAAAATGGGCTAGGTTAGGGTGACCGAGTCGTCGAGCCCGGCGGAGGTGGCGGCCGCATTGGCCGCTGCGGTGGGTTGCTCCGCTGAAGGAATTAAAATGGGGGAGATTCGCACCTCCCCCCAAAGGATGGGGACTGTCTGGGCGAGATGCCCTCTAGCGGCACTCAAAAAGTTATCCGCCTCTGGGAGGGCTCTGGTCGGGTGGTCCACTGCCAGAATACAGGTGCTACCACCGCGGCCATTGCAGTGCTATCGCTGCCTGGAAAGACGGCATGTTAGGCAGCGATGCACCTGCGAAGCTGATAGGTCCGACCGCTGCTATGCGTGCGGAGAGTGGGGCCACGTGGCCAGCAAGTGTAGCGCCACCCCGCGGGGCATCGATTGGGGGCAATAGGTTGTGCCCCCTCCTCCGCCCAGAGGAAGAAGAAGAGTGCCGTTGAAGGGGCAGGAACAGCCCCTAAGGAACAGGCAACAAGGACCAAGCCTGCGGAGTCGAAGAGCGGGGGCAAGAAAAATCCCTCTGCCAAGTCGGCGAGTAAAAATGCCGCGGAGGCGGCTCGTAAAGCCTAGGTATGGGGCCCAAGGGCCCTATACTTCAGGCCAACTTGAACCACTCGGCCAGGGCTCAGTACATGTTGTTCCAAACCCTGGCCGAGCGGGAGGATGGGTTGGCGGTGGCCGCGGAGCCGTACCGAGTCCTCGACAGACCAGATTGGTTCGGGGACGAGGACGGCTCCGTGGCGATTATTGGCACCGCAGTACGCCCACACCCTGGACCACTAGAACGGGGCCGGGGGTTCGTCGGCGTGCTGTGGGGTGAAATAGCGGTGGTGGGGCTCTACGCCCCGCCCAGATGGCCTCTCGCGCAATATGAACAGTACCTGGACCGGGTGGGGGACTTTGTCTCCCCTTGTTCCCCCCGGCCACTGCTAGTCCTCGGGGACGTTAATGCCCATGCGTCACTTTGGGGCTCCCCGAGGACAGACGCGAGAGGCAGGGCGGTCGTAAATTGGGCGGCGGGGCTAGGACTCCACCTGCTCAATGTGGGGTCCGTTAGCACCTGCGTGCGTGCCCAGGGGGAGTCTATAGTCGATCTGTCTTTCGCTACTCCCCTGGCCGCGCGTATGGTGCAGAGATGGAGGGTGGTGGAAGACGCGGTCACACTTAGTGACCATCTATACATCCGCCTCGACCTTACCACCACCGCCCGCCGCCCCTGTTGAGCACCACCGCTACGATGGCCGCTGAAGTGGATGGACGAGGACGTGCTGATGGCTGCAGATGCCCTCGCTCTGGCCTCGCTGCCAACAACTGCCGGGCCGGTCGCGGATATTGGGGAGGAGGTAGTATGGTTCCGGGAGCCATGAAGGGGGTTTGCGACGCCGCCATGCCCCGGGCCAAGAACCTCCCCAAGCGGGCCGCTTACTGGTGGACGGGCGAAATTGGTGAGCTGAGACGAGATTGTCTCGCAGCCCGTCGCCAGTGGCAAAGGGCCGGCAGAATAAGGACATTCCGCGACCCAGCGAGGGATGAGGATCTGTACGGGCAGTACCGAGTTTTGGAGACTGTCCTACAGGCAGCCATTAGGGAGTCTAAATCCCGGGCATAGGACGAGCTCCTAGGCTCTCTCCAGAAGGACCCATGGGGGCGCCCATACAAAATGGTGATGGGCAAGCTTAAGCGGTGGGCGCCGCCGGTCATGGAGAGCCTCGCCCCCAGTTTTTGGGACGGGTAGTCGACACTTTGTTCCCACGAGAGAGGGAACACTCCCGCCCCCCACCGGACCACGAGGAGGTGGATTGGTCCGACGAACTGGGGGTCACGGAGGAGGAGCTGGCCAGGGCGATTAAACGGATAGTGGCCCGAAACACTGCTTGGGGCCCCGATGGCGTCCCCGGCCGTGCCTGGGTGGCGGCTCTTCGCGTCCTCGGTCCGAGATTGAGACGCCTCTTCAGCGCCTGCATTAAGGATGGAGTCTTCCAAGAACAGTGGAAGACGGGGCGGCTAGTCCTCATCCGGAAGGATGGGCGACCCGCCGACAGTCCCTCGGCCTACCGGCCCATCGTGCTGTTGGACGAGGTGGGGAAGTTGTTCGAGCGGTTTCTGGTATCCCGCCTCGTCCAGCACCTGTCCCAGGAGGGTCCCAACTTGGCCGAGTCGCAATATGGCTTCAGGCGGGGGCGCAGCACTATCGACGCAATCCAGTCGATGCGCTCCCGCTGCGACTCGGCCACGTCCCGGGGCAGGGTGGCGTTAGGCGTTAGTCTAGACATGGTCTACGCCTTCAACACCATGCCTCACGGGACGATAAGGGGGACGCTGATACGCCACAAGGCGCCTACATGAGGAGGATCGTCGGCGACTACCTGCGGGACAGGAAGATTGTGTACAGGGGCCCGGATGGCCAGATGCACGAGAGGTACGTGGACTGTGGCGTACCCCAGGGTTCTGCGAAAGGTCCCACACTTTGGGAACTGGGGTACGACCCGGTCTTACGGCTCGAGCTTCCGAACGGTGTGAGCCTCACGTGCTTCGCAGATGATACGCACGTGTTGGGCGTCGGTCGGGGGTGGAAAAGGACTAGCCGCCTCGCCGAGATTGGCATGGCTGCCGTTGCCGCGGGTATCAGGCGGCTGGGGCTTCAGCTAGCTCCCCACAAAACCGAGGCGATGTGATTTTACTCGCCTCGGCGTGGGGTTGCGCCACTGCCCCAGTCCATGTGACTGGAGTCGACGTCTAGGTGGGGAATGGCCACAGGTACTTGGGCCTCCACCTGGACAGCCACTGGCGCTCCGAGGAGCATTTCGGTCGTCTGTCCCCTAGACTAGACAGGGCAAGCAACGCGGTTGCCCGTCTACTGCCCAATATCGGGGGGCCCAACGAGAAGGTTCGCCGTCTCTACGTGGGCATCGTGCTGAGCATGGCCCTCTATGGTGCGACCATATGGGCGAACACCCTGATGAATTCCCGGCGCAGCCGGCAACTGCTGCGCCGGGCTGAGCGGAGGATAGCCATGAGGGTAATCAGAGGTTACCACACGGTCCGCTACGAGGCGGCGATGATCCTGGCGGGGGTTGTCCCCTTCAAGTTCCAGGCAGAGGGTGACGCCAAAGTCTTCTGGCGTCTGCGTGCCTTTCGTCTGGACGGGATCCCGCCAGAAGAGATGACCGAAGCTGTTGCTAGGATTAGGCGCCAGGCCCGGCAGAGAGCCCTGGGCCGGTGGCAACGCGAGCTCGTCGAGAGCGGCGCCACCGCCCAGCGCGTGGCCGGGGCGGTCCTTCCAGTGCTCAAGAAAGGGGGTGTCCCACTTGGACGTCGACCGATTCGACGCGTCCCGATTGGACGGTCCCGATTGGACGCGTTCCTTTTGGACGCCGTGCCGATTGGACGCGTTCCTTTTAGACGCCGCACCGGTTGGACGCGTTCCTTTTGGACGTCGTGCCGTTTGGACGTCGTGCCATTTGGATTCGTGCCATCTGGACGCCATATCTTTTATAATCATTGCCTTTGGAAATCGGCAGATGGTGTTATCGTTTGTCGATTTAAATTCCTATGATATTTGAATGCGTATGCATGCTAAAGTATATGATTATATATATCTAACGATAAGGTCAAGTGGTTGTGTGTAACGTTTGACAGATATAGGTTATAGTGAAAAACATGTGGAAATTGAATGCAGTTACTTTCTTACAAGATATATCTGGAAGTATGTTTAAGGTAAAAGAAATATTAAATCTTATTTTCTTTAATACATTCTTTATTCCAAATTAATGTTGTTGTGGACAATGTATCAATATATAATAATATGATTTCTTTTTCTTTATTTTCAGCATTTATTCAGACATTGATGAGGAAAATACCACCAAGATTATGGAGTAGAGAATTTGAATAGATCCATTCAACAAATTAAACATTGTGGAATGAAATACTAGGATTAATAACAGACACGTACTCCGAAAACAGATGCAATTACATTCTCGCAAGATATATCAGGAAATATGTCTCAGGTAAAAGAAATATTAAACCATATTTTTTTCAATACATTCTTTATTCCAAATTAATATTGTTGTGTACAATGTAACAATATATACTAATATGATTTCTTTTTCTTTATTTTCAGCATTTATTCAAACATTGATCAGGAAAAAAAATATTGGAGTAGAGAATTTGAATAGATCCATTAAAGAAATTAAACAGTGTGGAATGACATACTAGGACGAAAGACAAAAACGTACCCTGCAAACAGATGCAATTACTTTCTCGCAGGATATATCAGGAAATTTGTTTGAGGTAAAAGAAATATTAAACCATATTTTTTTCAATACATTCTTTATTCTAAATTAATGTTGTTGAGTATAATGTAGCAATATACAATAATATGATTTCTTCTTTATTTTCAGCGTTTGATCAGACATGGAGGGGAAAATTGCAACAGAGGTATTATGGAGTAGAAGTATTAAATAGATACAGTGCAGAAATGATTCAAGCAAGAGCAGTGTTAAATTAGATAAGGTTGTCTTGCACGTTACAGACTTTAAAAACAATGTAATACCAGCATATTTCAAATAAATAGTTTAATAGAAATAGATGAATCCCTTAAACTTTAATTTCCTATTCTAATTTGCTTAATATAGAATTTAAGTTACAATTCACATTGTTTTCTTCTACTTTCAAATAAATAGTTTTACCAAGTAGCAATTTATAAAAAAAATCATTTGTAACAGAGTTTCTATTTCACTATTCACTTTTATCTATTTTATAGTGCTTGTATTGTTTACAAATCTTGAATTTGTCTCAAACGAGTAGAACAGTTCTATTGAAATATTCCACTGCCAAGTCGAATCTGAAATGATATTAAAACGTTTGGAAAGAATCTTGTCAAAGAAGACTTATGGACAGAACGTTGGAAAAGAGAGTCAGTCATATCGTTATTGGTAAATATAATCTGAGATCTTCTACAATGTCATTCACGAAATTATCCTGAACAATTATACTAGATAATATTAATTAATGGTAGGCCAACAATGTAGTACGTTAACAACATTTTATTTCAATGATAATCTGGAGTACTTTTCATTTATTGAACGAGGAGAGGTGCTTATCATGGTAAATAAGTTGCTACACAGATGACATAATGGAATAATAAAAACTGAAAAAAAAACACGCATTTGAAAGAATGTTCCTTTTTTATATTGGACACACTATTATTAGTGTAATAACATTATTGACATTATAGACATAACAAATCAGGCACCTTTTTACGAGCATTGGTTGAATTTCATTTTGAGAGACGTTAAATTCTTAACCCTTTTTGACACTTCAGTAGTATTTGATGTGTAGAATTCAAAAATATCGATTGTATGCCATTATTATGCCATTATGAAATTAAATCTATTAATCTAAATACACATCCATATATATTTATTCCGCGACCCGATCTCATCAACAGTATTTAACACGTAAATTCCAAAAACACTAATTTCATGCTTTGGAATCCACTGCTTCTTTTTAACCGACTTCGAAAAGGAGGACGTTACTCAATTCGATCAGTATGTATTTTTTTTTGTGTTCACCGATTACTCCGAGATGGATGTACCAATCGGAACGAAACCTTTTACATCTTGTAAGGTATGTCTTCCGGTTGGTCCCATTGAAAAAAAATTTTTCATTTTTTCATTGTTATTGCAAAATACAGGAAGTTTTCAATGTCAAGATTGGACGATTTCAATGACCTTTTAATATGTTGTCGGGGACATGATTCTGAACAACTTTTTCATTATGCATAATTAACGGAAAGTTTTAGTTTCCGAGATATTCGTGAAAAACTATTGTTACTACTACGTTGAATTCTATGTATGCCTACGTGTCTCTACTGGTGTAAGAGTCAGCATGCAGTCGCCGATTCTCTACTGTTTCTTATATTGTTGGGATCCGGGTGAAGAAACGATCGCTTTTTAAAATATAAAAGTTTATTCGATGGTTCCTCGTGACACGCCAAACTCAACTTAACGCAATTTTACAGTGAATCGGAAATACGCAGTGGAACAACGCGAGTACTTTGGTTGGTGGTTGAATCTTGAATTCTCTCTTGACCTATTGTCACGATATATATATATATATATGTCTTCTTCGCTTAGTGGGGGAGGATGACTCTAACTCTTGATGCGTGAGAACGGAGGTAAGACTATCGCTGATGAGTCGGAGATCGCGGAATTGGATGGTGGGACATCCGGCCTAGAGTTCAACGAATTATTGGTATTGGATGGTGAGATATCCGGCAGTGAGTTCGTAGGGTTATCGTAATCAAATGTTGGTCTTCCAACAATATACATGGGTACTCTGCAAGGCATGTACCGATTGCGATGAAACCTTTCACATCTAATAGGAGATATTTCCGTGATATTTCACTTGCAAAAATTTATGCAATTTATTATTGTTAATAACTATTCTGATAACTTGTATGGTACTTGTTATCGTTAAAACCTATCGTTATTGCAATTAACCAATAAGGACGGTAAACTACCTTACGGCATCCTACAAATACTGCTCGCTCCACTAAAAAGTATGAAATAATTTCTACTTCATTTATACAAATACCCAACAGCTATTAATAAAACCTATTTACTCGTTAAATAGTATACTAAATACATTTCAACCTTTTCGGAGGCGGCGCAATATTACAAATACCCGAATATACGATGCTGCCAATAATGATTTGATAGGTTGTCGACGCCTGAATCTTCCTAGTAGAAGAAAAGTTTTTAATTTTGCGCCGCCTCCGAAAAGGTTCAAAAGGAATGTATTTAGTATACTATTTAACGAGTAAATAGGTTTTATTAATAGCTGTTGGGTATTTGTATAAATGCAGTAGAAATTATTTCATACTTTTTAGTGCATTTCGAAGTCGGTTGTATTTTTTGTTAAAAATTATTTTATAACACTTTGATAATATTCGATTGGAAAATTAGTAATTTATATACATATAACCTAACTACATGTGTCAAACTACAAAAAACACAACCAGCATTTTGTAATGTGACATCCCCGTAATATTTACAGATTCCAGTTATTAGATGTTTTAAAGTTCTCGAAAGCCGACTGTTTCGAAAATTGTCGTTACTAAGTTGTCGATCACCTGGCGAGGTTGTTGACCCAATGACGTCGCCTGTCTATGACTGACAGAGACGACATCATCGGGTCGTTGGCCTAGCGGATAGCTGACAGCAGCGGACAGTTTGAGAAAGTAAACACTCTCGGTTTCGACAGGAGCATAACAAAACCTATCTCTGTGTTTTGCTAGAAAATTTTGATATATTGGAGATTATCAAAAAAAAGAATTGTAACTGGCACAATATATTGTCGGATTACATGTAATTAATATTATCTAGTACAATTGTCAAGAAATTTAGTGAATTCCGTTTCGTAAGATTTTAGGTTATATTTGCCTATGGTGAAATAAAACTAATTCATAGTAATTGAATTTCCTTTTCTACCTTTTCTCCATAAGTCTTCTTTGAACAAGATCGTTTCTAAATATTTTAATACCTTTTCTGATTGGATTGAGTATTGGAATATTTTTGTTGGACTGTTGTAGTCGGATAATGTGAATTTGGGATTTGTAAATACAATACAAGTGATACAAAATAGATGAAAGTGAAGAGTGAAGTAATTACAACAATATTACAACTTCTTTTTTCTTTTATGTATTTTTACTCGACAAAAGTATTTATTTACAGCTAGAAGAAGACAATGCGAACTGTAAATTAAATTCTATATTAAGGAAATTGGAACAGGAAATTACAAATTAAGTCTCATTTTCTCCTATTAATTTATTTATTTAAAATATTCTTACACTATGATTTACAACACAAACTTATCTAATTTAATAATCCTCCTTTTTTGATAATTTGTTCAATGTATCTATAAAAATCTTCTACTCCATAATTTTTTGGTTGTAAGTCTCTCATCAATGTATGAATAAATGCTGAAAATAAAGAAGAAGAAATCATATTATTATTATTGATACATTGTACTCAACAACATTAATTTGAAATAAAGTATGTATTGAAAAAAATATGGTTTAATACTTCTTTTACCTTAAACATATTTCTTGATATATCCTGCGAGAAAGTAATTGCATCTGTTTGCAGGGTACGTTTTTGTCTTTCGTCCTAGTATTTCATTCTATGCTGGAAAGTATCTCCAATATATCTATGTAACTTTGATACACCATGGTTGTAATTTCCCCATCAATGTCTGAAAATATAGAAAAAGAAATCATATTATTACATATTGATACATTGTACTTAACAACATTAATTTGAAATAAAGAATGTATTGAAAAAAATATGGTTTAATATTTCTTTTACCTCAAATGTATTCCCAGATATATCCTGTGAGAAAGTAATTGCATCTGTTTTCGCAGTATGTTTCTGTTATTAATCCTAGTATTTCATTCCGCAATGTTTAATTTGTTTAATGGATCTATTCAAATTATGTACCTCACAATTTTTTGGTTGTAATTTCCTCATCAATGTCTCAATAAATTCTGAAAATAATGAAAAAGATAGCATATTATTATATATTGATGCATTGTACACAAAAACATTAATTTGAAATAAAGAATGTATTGGAAAAAATATGGTTTAATATTTCGTTTACCTCAAACATATTTCCTGATATATCCTGCGAGAATGTAATTGCATCTGTTTGCATAGTACGTTTTTGTTATATGTCCTAGTATTTCATTCCATGCTGGAAAATATCTGTAATGTATCTATTCAACTTTTCTGCTCCATAATGTTCTGCTTGTAATTTCCTCATCAATATCTGCATAAATGCTGAAAATATAGAAAAAGAAATCATATTATTATATATTGATACATTGTCCACAACAACATTAATTTGGAATAAAGAATGTATTAAAGAAAATAAGATTTAATATTTCTTTTACCTCAAACATATTTCCTGATATATCCTGCGAGAATGTAATTGCATCTGTTTTCAGGGTACATGTTTCTTATTTGTCCTATTATTTTATTCCATACCGTTTAATTTCTTAAATGGATCTATTCAACTTTTCTACCGCATAATTTTTTGATTGTAATTTCCTCATCAATGTCTGAATAAATGCTGAAAATAAAGAAGAATAAATCATATTATTATATATTGATACATTTTACTCAACGACATTAATTTGGAATAAAGAATGTTTTGAAGAAAGTAAGGTTTAATATTTCTTTTACCTTAAACATATTTCTTGATATATCCTGCGAGAAAGTAATTGCATCTGTTTGCAGGGTACGTTTTTGTCTTTCGTCCTAGTATTTCATTCTATGCTGGAAAGTATCTCCAATATATCTATGTAACTTTGATACACCATGGTTGTAATTTCCCCATCAATGTCTGAAAATATAGAAAAAGAAATCATATTATTACATATTGATACATTGTACTTAACAACATTAATTTGAAATAAAGAATGTATTGAAAAAAATATGGTTTAATATTTCTTTTACCTCAAATGTATTCCCAGATATATCCTGTGAGAAAGTAATTGCATCTGTTTTCGGAGTATGTTTCTGTTATTAATCCTAGTATTTCATTCCGCAATGTTTAATTTGTTCAATGTATCTATAAAAATCTTCTACTCCATAATTTTTTGGTTGTAAGTCTCTCATCAATGTATGAATAAATGCTGAAAATAAAGAAGAAGAAATCATATTATTATTATTGATACATTGTACTCAACAACATTAATTTGAAATAAAGTATGTATTGAAAAAATATGGTTTAATACTTCTTTTACCTTAAACATATTTCTTGATATATCCTGCGAGAAAGTAATTGCATCTGTTTGCAGGGTACGTTTTTGTCTTTCGTCCTAGTATTTCATTCTATGCTGGAAAGTATCTCCAATATATCTATGTAACTTTGATACACCATGGTTGTAATTTCCCCATCAATGTCTGAAAATATAGAAAAAGAAATCATATTATTACATATTGATACATTGTACTTAACAACATTAATTTGAAATAAAGAATGTATTGAAAAAAATATGGTTTAATATTTCTTTTACCTCAAATGTATTCCCAGATATATCCTGTGAGAAAGTAATTGCATCTGTTTTCGCAGTATGTTTCTGTTATTAATCCTAGTATTTCATTCCGCAATGTTTAATTTGTTTAATGGATCTATTCAAATTATGTACCTCACAATTTTTTGGTTGTAATTTCCTCATCAATGTCTCAATAAATTCTGAAAATAATGAAAAAGATAGCATATTATTATATATTGATGCATTGTACACAAAAACATTAATTTGAAATAAAGAATGTATTGGAAAAAATATGGTTTAATATTTCGTTTACCTCAAACATATTTCCTGATATATCCTGCGAGAATGTAATTGCATCTGTTTGCATAGTACGTTTTTGTTATATGTCCTAGTATTTCATTCCATGCTGGAAAATATCTGTAATGTATCTATTCAACTTTTCTGCTCCATAATGTTCTGCTTGTAATTTCCTCATCAATATCTGCATAAATGCTGAAAATATAGAAAAAGAAATCATATTATTATATATTGATACATTGTCCACAACAACATTAATTTGGAATAAAGAATGTATTAAAGAAAATAAGATTTAATATTTCTTTTACCTCAAACATATTTCCTGATATATCCTGCGAGAATGTAATTGCATCTGTTTTCAGGGTACATGTTTCTTATTTGTCCTATTATTTTATTCCATACCGTTTAATTTCTTAAATGGATCTATTCAACTTTTCTACCGCATAATTTTTTGATTGTAATTTCCTCATCAATGTCTGAATAAATGCTGAAAATAAAGAAGAATAAATCATATTATTATATATTGATACATTTTACTCAACGACATTAATTTGGAATAAAGAATGTTTTGAAGAAAGTAAGGTTTAATATTTCTTTTACCTTCAACATACTTCCAGATATATCTTGTAAGAAAGTAACTGCATTCAATTTCCACATGTTTTTCACAATAACCTATACCTGTCAAACGTTACACATAACCATTTGACCTTAGATATATGGAATCATATACTTTAGCATGCATACGCATACAAATAGCATCGGAATTTATATCGACAAACAATACCACGATCTGCCGATTTCCAAAGGCAATGATTATAAAACATATGGCGTCCAAATGGCACGAATCCAAATGGCACGACGTCCAAACGGCACGGCGTCCAAACGGCACGACGTCCAAAAGGAACGCGTCCAATCGGTCCGGCGTCCAAAAGGAACGCGTCCAATCTGGACCGTCCAATTGGGACGCGTCCAATCGGTCAACGTCCAAGTGGGACACCCCCAAAAATGGCAGGTATGTCGATGACATTTTTGGTGGCGCAGATACCGCAGAACATCTACAGCACATTGCAAATCAGCTGACGCAGTTGTGTCAAGCGGGTGGTTTTCCACTCGCAAAATGGCACTCCACGAGCAAATCGTTGCTAGAAGACCTCGCACCAGAGCAGGTCAACGCAGCAATCTCATTCGACGACTGTGCAACCAAAATTCTCGGAATTAAATGGATTCCACATCAGAACACGCTCAACTTTTCAACCACATCAGCCACGCAGCGCACGCAGTTTACAAAACGCCTCATTCTCTCCGAAGTAGCTCAACTCTTTGATCCACTCGGTTTTGTTGCACCTGTAATTATCAGAGCTAAAACTCTTATTCAAGAGCTTTGGTTACAGGAACTCAGTTGGGACGACATTCTGCCGGTTCATATTACTCAACGATGGTTACACATCAGGGAAGATTTAACCAGCTTGGCCAAGCTTTCAATCCCACGATGGTTCAACACCACGACCACGTCTACAGTTGAACTTCATGGCTTCGCTGATGCATCAGTCCTCGCAATGGCAGCCGTCGTCTATCTCGTCGTACACGCACCGTCCACGGGTACCCAAGTTTCGCTTGTCTGCTCGAAAACGCGAGTGACACCACTCAAACGTCTGACCATCCCGAGGTTGGAACTCACCGCAGCGCTGCTACTCTCTAAACTGATACGGCATGTTCACGCTACTTTGAACATGACCGTCTCTCAGACATTTTTGTGGACGGATTCAGAAGTCACGCTTGCATGGATCAAAACGCACCCCTCCAAATAGAAGGATTACGTTCGCAACAGGGTAATCCTGATCCAGGAGATTACGCAGAACTTTCACTGGAGGCATGTACCAGGATCATCGAATCCAGCTGACTGCGCATCAAGAGGCATGACGACAGAACAGCTTCAACAGCACTCGTTTTGGTGAACGGGACCACCAGGGATTACGCAAACGCAGAACGCATGGCCCACTCAAACAAGTGTCGACGCAGACGAGTAAGGAGCTCCAGAAGCTCGTGCTGCGGTTTCACTGCACAGGTATAACGCAAACGTAAAGGAATATTCATGGGATTTGATCTATAAACAGTCTTCTTTTCACAGATTACTCAGAATTACATCTCTCTGCCTCAAATTCGTGGACAAGCTGCTAAAAAGACAGGACGCTTAGCCCACACACGCTATCTCAGCAGCTGATATGGAAAGGGCCAGAATCTACTGGATTCAGGCCACGCGCTCCACATTCTTTCAAAACGAACTCGCTACACTCGCCAAAGGAACAACGCTTCCATCGACGCATCCGTTCACGAGGCTCACCGCTTACCTCGACCATCAAGGAATCGCCAGGGTAGGCGGACGCCTCCAACATTCAGAACTCTCGCACGATGGCAAACACCCTATCATTTTGCCTCGTGATTCACGACTCTCTGCACTTCTCATCGAACACGCACATCTTCAGACCATGCATGGAGGTACGCAATCCACCCTCGCTTTTCTCAGACAACGCTACTGGATTCTCGGTGGACGAGCTCCAGTGAAAACACATATCCTGCGGTGCGTGAAGTGCGCTCGGCAGAGGGGGATCCGTGCTCATCAACTGATGGGCCAACTACCTCTTTGTCGGGTCACTCCATCGCGCCCGTTCACACACACTGGTGTGGACTACGCAGGACCGCTCACGCTGAAGACTTGGAAAGGCAGAGGAGCCAAGACGCAGAAAGGGTGGATTTGTGTATTCGTCTGCTTCGCAACATCAGCTGTATATTTGGAAGTTGTCACCGAATACTCAGCCGACGTGTTCATCGCAGCCTATCGCAGATTCGCAGCAAGGAGAGGAACTGCAGCCTCTCTCTACTCAGATTGCGGCACCAACTTCCAAGGAGTGGACGCGCAGTTTAAAAAGCAGTTCAAGGACAGCACACGCGAAAATCAAGATATCGCAGTTCTACTCGCCAAGGATGGTACGCAATGGCACTTCAACCCCCCTGCCGCTCCACACATGGGTGGAAAATGGGAGGCAGTGGTCAAGTCTCTCAAATTCCATCTGAAGAGGACGATTGGAGATGCTTTATTGACGTTCGAGGAATCAATAACATTGCTCGCGCAGATCGAAGCCATCCGCTATTCAAGACCGGTGGAACCACTCAGCGATGATCCAGACGACATCGCAGCCCTCCCACCAGGACATTTCCTGATCGGATCGCAGATTAACGCAGTGCCAGAGTCTACGCTTCTAGACTTCGCAGTCAACCGGTTATCAAGATGGCAATTACTTCAGCAACGCCTCCAACAATTTTGGAGACTCTGGTCCACGCAGTATCTTCAACGACTCCAAGCAATTTCGAAGTGGCATCACCCGTCAAATGAGATCAAGGTAGGCACTCTTGTTCTTATTACTGATGAATGCTTGCCCCCAGGGAAATGGCCCATGGCACGGGTTCTCAAACTCCTCTCAGGCAAGGACGGATTGACAAGAGTCGTTGAGCTCAAGACGGCCACCACGACGCTGACAAGGCCCATCGCGAAGCTGGCCCTTCTTCATCAGCCCTCTCAGGACAACTCGGACACGCAGACCACATCATCGACCTGTCGCTGATGGCCGGGGGGAAATGTTGGCGAAATTCCCCAAGTCTACGCAGTATGACGAAGTTGGCAATGAAAGTATTTCGTCTGTGCGTCGTTACCGATAGCGGTAGTACCTCTCGGGCCCACTTTGTCTACGCGGTCCCCTCTCCACGCCGGAACCGGCAAAATCGACGCCATCATTGATTTCCGCTTTCTTGATCGAACGCTTAGAGCATACACACGTGCTTCGCTTGTCCATGCTCACGCATAGATCAGGTTTCAGTTTCGATTGTTAATACAACAAGTATTTGACCGCGCCTAATCTACGCAACTATTTGTGACTATTTTGTATAATTGACGGCGCTTCGCCCACGCATTGTCATTGTAAGTGTTCGTGCCCACGCAGTGTAATCTTTTCACGTGTTTCTTGTGTTTGTAATTAGCCGTTGTATATATTTGACGTACAATAAACGAACTGTGCTTATTGTTACCTGTGCCTCGTTTTCTCAGTCAGCTCAACGCAAACATATCGAGATATTTGAAAGTTCCGAAGCCGCACCAACATTATAAAGGCAAATATCTCGGAAACGGTGCGAGCCATGGCAAAATGTTAAGAGATCATTTTTATAGTAAACTAGGTTTCCTACTATTTATGTTCTATGATATTTTTTGATCAGACGCGCAGTTTTCGAGATATATCGAGATATTTCAAAGTTTCGACGCCGTACCAACATTATAAAGATGAAGAAACACCGTGGCCCCTTTCTTTGAGGTAACTCTGCACTATTTTAAGCCCTTAAATGCCACGTCCAGCGCAGCTGTGCAGAAGAAGAACAAGAAGAAGAAGAAATATCTCGGAATATGTGCGTGACGCCCCTTTCCTTGAGGTACATCAGAAAATATCTCGGAAACCGTGCGAGCTGCAGCACAATGTTGAGAAACCTTCTTTGTAGGAAATTAAATTTCCTACTATTTATGTTCTATGGCATTTTTTGATCAGATGCGTAGTTTTCGAGATATACCGAGACATTTAAAAGTTCCGAAGCCGTACCAACATTATAAGGAAGAGGAAACACTGTGGCTCCTTTCTTTGAGGTAACTCTGCACTACTCTAAGCTGTATTCACTACTCCGAGCTGTAAATGCCACTTCCAGCGCGGCTGTGCAGAAGAAGAACAAGAAGACGAAGAAATATTGTACATGCGTTTCGTCGCCGTGAGAAAGGAGGCGATTGGAAGACTCCGTGATTGTAAAGAGGTGCCGGACGTTAGGACGATGCGGTTTTTACGAATGAGCCAGAGATGTTTTTAAATGAACCAAATGTTTTTGAGCTCGTTGCTGTCCACGGTTGTGCAAAGATTGACAAATGCTTAAGTCTAAGTTTAATAAAAATGAAATACTTTAAGCGCGATTTTGCTTCTGTCCGCGTGTTCCCGAAGCCGAGAGTTCGGAATTTCGGAAGGAAGGCGTAGCGCGATGTTTCGGCTACCGAAGACTGGCTAAGAATCAAGATTAAGCGGTTAAAATCGACCGGCTTAAACATTGTAGCGTCCCCTTTGTTCCAGTGGCCTCCCGCCACCTCTCCGCCGAACTCGTCACGCTCCGTCGGCCCGCCGATTCGGCGAAACTGTAGCGAGGTGACATGTAAACACCTGGGACAAAGGGGAAGCCTATTGTGTTATTGTGGAACGGTTTGGATTCTAAATAGAAACTATTATTAGATAACCAGAGTGATTTATGGTAGTCTATTTATAGAATCCATAAGCGATCAGCAGTCTTTAAAGAGGTATTGTTAACCTTAACCGTTTTAAACTAAGTAAACGATTTTAAATTTGTAACGTTCGGTTCTCGCTCGAACATACCGCCCGCCTTCTTCGACGCACGAAGAACAAAGGTACTAAAGCAGGGGTCCAAAGTTATTTAAGATAGAAAAGAGACAATGAAAAGCAAAGGCGTAGAGAATAACAATTATCCGTTCGGTATGTATATAACGACGCGAAGAGACACCGAGTTACATCGTAGAATAATGTAAGCGCGTGCAAGCCGCGGTAGGCATGAAATGAAAATTTCGAGTGGTTGAGCTTCCCAAATGGAAGCGCAAGCTTACTTAACGCCATCTCTTGCACGCAGCACCACATTACGGTACCGGTTGTACGAAAGCTCTAAGTGTAACTTCGCGCTAAGGTAATTTTAATATATAGAACGCAATAAACGTAACATACGAGCAAATATAAACGTGAAGATACAAGAATACTGAAATCAACTAAGCGTAAAAGAAAAGAAAAGAAAAATCGACGCGCAATTTTATTAGGTGGCGTCGGACGGCGGAACCGGGAGGGGGCAAATCTTTACGATTGGCCGAAGTACTTTGCCTCCTTTCCTGCGTATAGTGACCACCCTTACTTGCCCATCTTTTCCTGGGTGAAGGGCCTCAACGCGTCCCAACGACCATTTTGCCGGGGGCATTAGTTCGTCGCGGATTAAGACAAGATTTCCCACCTCGAGATTTGGTCGCTGTCGACGCCACTTCGGGAGTCGTTGGAGGTGCTGAAGGTACTCGCGCCTCCACCGGTGCCAGAATTGTGCCCGCATGAGGTTTAGCTGCCTCCACCGTCCGCTGTGTGAAGTGTTGTGCGTTGTGCTGGAAGCCTCAAGTTCGGGAACGGAGTTGGGCGTTTCCCCGATGAGAAAATGGCCGGGCGTCAGGGCAGCCAATTCCGAGGGGTCGTCCGAAAGAGCGAAGAGAGGCCTTGAGTTGACGCATGCCTCTATTTGGCAAAGAAGTGTGGAGAGCTCCTCGTAGGTGAGTGTAAAGTCCCCCATTATTCTTCGAAGGTGGTGTTTTACTGATTTAACGCCTGCTTCCCACAGGCCCCCGAAGTGCGGTGCATAGGGCGGAATAAAGCGCCAGCTTGTCCCGTCCTTGGCCAGCAGGGAGGCCGCTTCTTGGTAGAAGTCCGAGGCCTGTTGAAACAGCGAACGATGTTCTCGGTCGGCTCCCTGGAAGGTCGTGCCGTTGTCGCTGAGCATGGTAGCGCAACGGCCTCGTCGGCTGGTAAAACGCTTGAAAGCTGCAAGGAAAGCAGACGAGGTTACATCCGAGACGGCTTCGAGATGGAGTGCCCGGGTGCTTAAGCAGACGAAGAGTGCGACGTAGCCCTTATAGGAATTGTGACCACGCCCAGCTGTGGTACGTATTTTGACTGGTCCGGCGTAGTCCACTCCAGTGGTTAAGAAGGCTCATTGAGGGGCTGTGCCGGTGTTAGGAAGATGGCCCATGAGTTGACCGCCTGCTCGTCCTCTGAAACGAGCGCATTTGACGCATTTTCTGATTTCAGCCCGAACCAGAGATCTCCCACGCAGGATCCAAAACTGACGAACCATGTGGCTTCTGGTCAGCTGCGGTCCGCCATGGAGAGTGCGTAGGTGGGCGTCCCTCACTAATAGCGTGGTCAGAGGGCAATTCTTCGATACGAGGTAAGGATGCCTTTCGTTAAACGGTAGTAGAGCGTTGGCCAGTCGTCCTCCCACTCTGAGCAGACCTTGTTCATCTAGGAAAGGCCTTAGCGATGCCAGCGGCGAAGTCCTCTTCAGCTCTCTATGTCCCTGAAGATGGCTTAGTTCCTCCCCAAAGTAGGCTTGCTCCGAGACCCGATGAGCGGCTCGGAGGGCGGAGGTGCGTTCTTCCGCCTTGATGAACCCGCTTTCGCACGGTCTTTTCCGGGCAAGGTTGCTGAGCCTGAAGCAGTAGGCTAGTACCGTTAGAAGCCGGGAGAATACCTGGTAAGGAGCTCATCCGAGTTGTCTTCTACGGCCAGATGTACTGTGACCTTGCGTTGTTCTAAGTCCGTGGTCTCGCTTTTTTCCAGGCGTTCGGCTGGCCACTGGTTGGCTGATTTAGAGAGCCAGGAAGGTCCTTGCCACCAGAGTTCGGCCCTCAAGAGATCAGCTGGAGAGATCCCTCGCGTGGCCAGATCTGCCGGGTTGTCCGATGATGCCATGTGTCTCCAGAGGTCGGGTGGAAGCTCGGACTGGATGTCGGAGACCCGATGAACTACGAAAGGCTTCCACTGTGAGGCGTGTCCACGGATCCAGTATAGGCAAACGCTGGAATCCGTCCACGCCAGCATCCTGACCGGTAGGTCGAGTCCTTCCTTGACCCGAACCATGAGTTTGGACAGCAAAGAGGCGCCACACAGCTCAAGTCTCGGGATGGTTGCGGTTTTGACCGGGGCCACCTTGGTTTTGGCCACCACGAGCGAAGTTCTGACCTGGCCCTCGTGTTCAACTCGCAGGTAGACCGCCGCTGCGTACGCCCGTTGTGAGGCATCACAGAAGCCATGAAGCTCCAGGTCCGGTTGGCTCTTGGAAGAAGTGATGATCCAGCGTGGTATGGTAAGAGTCTCCAGCTGGTCCAGCGAGTGCCTGAAGGTTTGCCAACGTCTTTGGATGTCCTCAGGAAGAGTTTGATCCCAGTCGGCGCCCAAGATCCAGAGATCCTGCATCAGGATTTTTGCGGTGACCAGCACCGGGGCCACCCAACCCAAGGGGTCGAAAAGGCTCTCGACCTCCGAGAGTATGGAGCGCTTCGTTGATGCCGGCGGGGAGTCCGTTGGAGGCGCAACCCGAAGCGAGAAGGAGTCGGTTGTCGGATCCCAGTTGACCCCTAGCCTGGCAATTCCTGGCCATTCCTGGAAGAGGTGCTGGTCGGAGGCGCCGTTCTCCCTCAACTCTGGTACGTTCGACGCCCACTTGCTCAGGTCAAATCCTCCAGCCTTGAAGATCTGAATGACCTGGTGTTTTGCTTGCAGGGCTTCGTCGACGTCGTCTGCTCCTGCAAGGATATCGTCGACGTAGGTGTACCTGCGAATGGCGCCCGCTCCCAGTGGCAACCTGTCCCCTTCATCCTTCTCCAGCTGGTTGAACACCCTCAAGGCTAAGAAGGGCGCACAGGCTGTTCCGTAGGTCACGGTGGTGAGTTGAAAGTCCTGCACTCTTTCATCCGGACCAGTTCGCCAAAGAATCCGTTGCCATTTCGTATCCTCCGGATGAACCTGGATTTGACGGAAGATTTTCACCACATCTGTAGTGAAAACGACCTTGAAGATACGCCACCGTGTCAAGACCATCCAGAGGTCTGCTTGGAGCTGAGGCCCTGCGGACAAACAATCATTAAGCGAGTATCCTGAAGCGGTTCGAAAGGAGGCATTGAAGACGACTCGTAGTTTTGCCGTAGGGTCGTGCCGCTTGACGACTGCATGATGCGGGAGATAATACGCCGATTCTTCCTTGGCCGTTTCCGGGACTGTCTTCATGTGCTGCAGGGACAGGTATTCTTCCAGGAATTTGCTGTACTTGTCCTTTAATGCGTGGTCCGAGGCTAATCGGCGTTCGCAATTGAACAGGAGCTTCAGCGCGGATGTCCTAGAAGGCTTCAGCGAAGCGGCAGAGTCCCGTATGAAAGGTAAGCGTACCACATAGCGTCCATTCTGGTCTCGTGCATGGGTCCCCTTGAAGTGCTGCTCGCATTTCTCCTCTTTTTCCGACATTGGGGGGCGGTCGTGAACCTCCTCTAGCTCCCAGAAACGCTGGAGCAGCGGACCGATGTTAGCTTCGGTTCGGCAGTGGAAGGTACGCGCCTCCTCTTGAGCTGTGGCGGAAGATGTTGCTCCCATAAGGACCCAGCCGAAGGGTGTAAGCTTCGCCGTGGGCGTTCCTGGTGATCCCGTTCGAGTGACGTCCGTGAACAGAGCTCCACAGACATCTGCTCCCAAGACGAGGTCCACGCGGGCCGGCACGCCATATTCTGGATCGGCTAACGGAAAACCCTTCAGGTGTAGCCAAGGTTGTGGAGTGATTCGATGGGCTGGCAACAAAGATGTTAGTTTCCGCAAAACCAAGGCCCGAACCGGCAAGCGGAAGCCGGACGGATGGCGGGGTCGTACTACCAAGGAGACCTCGCCTGTAGAAACCCCGTTCTGGTTTTCTTGGACGCCGGAGATAGTAACTCGTACCGCCCGCCGTGGCAAACGAAGGGCCTGAACCACCCAAGAGGAGACAAGAGAAGCGTCGGAGCCCGTATCCAGGAGCGCTCGGACTTCAAGGGCTTCGCCTGATGGTGCCTCCAATTTCACCTTGGCTGTTGCTAGTACAGCGGCTGAGCGTGGTCCGGCCGTCAAGGAGAGCGAGGTCGCTGAGCAGGGTTCCTCCGGAAGCGAAGATGAAGATCCCGTCGGCATTGCCTCCATAGAGCCGTAATTGCAGGTTGACGACGTTGTCTTGAGCGCGTCGTGAAGCAGAGTGTGATGGCGTCCACTGCAAGCTAAGCAAGATTGTTTAGAGGGGCACTTACTCAAATCATGACCCACCATTAGGTAGTTAAAGCATGCCTTGAGACTCTGCGCCTTTTCCTTGCGCTTCAAGGGGGCCAATGCCTTGAACTTATAGCAGCAGCCCAGAGAATGACTGCCCGAGCAAGAGGGGCACTTCCTGGGTTGTGTAGGTTTAGCGGCTGCGGTCAGTACCGTCGTAGAGTTCCTCTTTTTTACCGCCTCTTTATTTTAGGCTTGGCTTCCTTTACGCTCTTCGATCCCGCGGGGTGGAGAACCGGATCACCGAGCTGGGCAGCGTCCAAGGCCTGGATCTGGTTCTCGAGAAAAGCGGCGAGCTGATGAAAGGCTGGGATTTCCTTGCTGTTCGCCAACGAAGTTTCCCAAGCCAAGTGCGTATCCTTGTCGAGATTCTGCGTCAGGAGATAGACGAACCATTCGTCCCAGGAGGCGACCGGCTTCCGCAAGGCTGCATAGGCCCTGATAGCTTGACGGAATGTGTCCAGGAAACGCTTAAGTTCCGCCATCGACTGTTTCTGGGCTGGCGGGCAGGTTGGCAGGGCGCGATGATGGGCAAAGGACAGTAGGCGTGGATTCCCGTAGCGCAATTCCAGATCCTCCCATGCCCCTCGGTAACCAGATTCAGTTATCGGAGTGTTTTGAATGACGTCTGCAGCCTCTCCGGTCAAGCTCGACTTCAGATACAGCAGCTTCTGAACGTCGGGTAAGTGTTCCATGTCGTGAACCAAGCTTCGGAATAGGTCACGGAAGCTTTCCCATTTCAGCGGGTCGCCTGAAAATGTCGGCAGTTCAATTTTTGGGAGCTGAAGCTGTTTAGTTACCTCGGAAGGAGCTTGTCGAACTCCTGGTGAGCCTGGGCACGAGCGGTCGGTTTGGCACTGCAGAATCATGGCTGCCGCCTGGAGGTAAGCCTCTTCTACGACAGAGAACAGATCCTGTTGTACGTAAGTGCTCGCACTAGCTTCTTGGCAACGCATTAACTTGCGATGTCCGGTCATAAAGTTGTCCCAGTAATGCTCCAGCAGTCCCTTGCGGTGCTCCAGTACGGCCCACGTAATTTTGTCCTTCCCCAACTTACACACATTGTTCCAGAAGCGTTGAATCCATCCCCCCACTTCCTCCTGTTCTCGAAGTAGGTCAGCAAACGTATTAGAATTCGTCATATTGCAGTTCGGTTCAACGTTCGGAAATCGGTAAGCCGGTTAAATCCTTTACAGGTGAGACGCAAGGAACAGGAACAATGCTCTTGTGTTTACTTTCACGCACCGACGGTTAACGTGACGTAGAAAGTTCTCGAATGTAGGGAAACACCCGACCGACGATCAGCTGATTATTAAAGGAAATAATGTTCTTTCACTTATCTGCTTTCCTTTGATCTTGCAGTTGCAGAGCCCTGGAAGCTCGCTTTCTTTCCGATGCGCGGCCAGCCAAGAGGAAGATCTTCTTATCCAGCCGCTCCGTCGATGCACACCCACTCAAACCAGCACTGATCGTCCCGTATCCGGCTCGAAGGACCAAATTTGTACACGCGTTTCGTCGCCGTGAGAAAGGAGGCGATTGGAAGACTCCGTGATTGTAAAGAGGTGCCGGACGTTAGGACGATGCGGTTTTTACGAATGAGCCAGAGATGTTTTTAAATGAACCAAATGTATTTGAGCTCGTTGCTGTCGACGGTTGTACAAAGATTGACAAATGCTTAAGTCTAAGTTTAATAAAAATGAAATACTTTAAGCGCGATTTTGCTTCTGTCCGCGTGTTCCCGAAGCCGAGAGTTCGGAATTTCGGAAGAAAGGCGTAGCGCGATGTTTCGGCGACCGAAGACTGGCTAAGAATCAAGATTAAGCGGTTAAAATCAACCGGCTTAAATATTGGAGAGTCCCCATTGTTCCAGGGGCCTCCCACCACCTCTCCGCCGAACTCGTCACGCTCCGTCGGCCCGCCGAGTCGGCAAAATGGTAACGAGCTGACATGTAAACACCTGGGACAAAGGGGAAGCCTATTGCGTTGTTGTGGAACGGTTTGGATTCTAAATAGAGACTATTATTAGATAACCATAGTGATTTATGGTAGTCTATTACTAGAATCCATAAGCGATCGGCAGTCTTTAAAAAGTTACCGTTAACCTTAACCGTTTTAAACTAAGTAAACGATTTTAAATTTGAAACGTTCGGTTTTCGCTCGAACAAATATCTCGGAATATGTGCGTGACGCCCCTTTATTTGAGGTAAATCTGCAAATATCTCGGAAACGGTCCGAGCTATTGCAAAATGTTAAGAGACGATTTATGTAGGAAATTGACTTTCCTACTATTCATGTTCTATGACATTTTTTGGTCGGATGCGTAGTTTTCGAGATATATCGAGATATTTAAAAGTTCCGAAACCGTATCAAGATTATAAGGAAGAAGAAACACTGTGGCCCCTTTCTTTGAGGTAACTCTGCACTATTTTAAGCTGTATTCACTATTCCGAGCTGTAAATGCCACTTCGAGCGCAGCTGTGCAGAAGAAGAACAAGAAGAAGAAGAAATATCTCGGAATATGTGGGTGGCGCTCCTTCCCTTGAGGTAAATCCCCAAATATCTCGAGAACGGTGCGAACTATGACAAAATGTTAACAGACCTTTTTTGTAGGAAATATTTGCCTCTATACTGTTGGTGCGGCTTCGGAACTTTTAAATATCTCGATATATCTCGAAACCTACGCATCTGATCAAAAAATATCATAGGACAGAAATAGCAGGAGATTTAATTTCCTACATAAAAGGTCTCTTAACATTTTGTCATAGCTTGCACCGTGTAGGAGATATTTGCAGATTTACCTCAAGGAAAGGGGCGTCACGCACATGTTCCGAGATATTTCCTCTTCTTCTTGTTCTCCTTCTGCACAGCTGCGCTCGAAGTGGCATTTACAGCTGGGAACAGTGAATACAGCTTAGAATAGTGCAGAGTTACCTCAAAGAAAGGGGCCACAGTGTTTCTTCTTCCTTAGCTAATCCGTAAGACGTTCGTTTTGAACGGCTGTTTAATGTCGATAATGGCGACGACGCTGGCCGATTGTGTTGTCTTGCAAGGCCCCAATATGGATCTTTCTTCTTTTCTCTGAATCTATGCATGCTGCCCAGTTGCCTGGTTGTTGGAAAGTTCCTGTACGAGAGTGCATACAAGCCTGTTTATTTACGGCCGCATTTGCGCGCGTGGCGGAAACTTGGATGCTTGCGAGGCGTGCTTTGATTTATCCTTATACATCTTTCGGTGTAAATTTTTATTCCTTTTGCATTTGTATGGACGCAATTGCTTACAATTTACAATTTGCAATTTACAATTTGCAATCTATGTGTTCAAAAGTGTTCGAGATTGTAAGGAGGTCTTGAGCTTGCGATTGAGAACCGGTTCGGAATGTAGGATCGGCAGTGAGACGGCAATTGAAAATAAATGCACTTGAAATTGCACAAAACAAACAATGTATATTTACAGGCACAAATACACTATGTACAGTATTTACAATAAATTGTGCGTTGCACGAATTTATGATGATCGTAGATCGTGAAGATTCTCCCGCGTCGCGGAGAATTTGCGATTGAGATTGCGCTGTATTAAAACCACGTGTTGGTTCAACACGTGGTCACCACGAAATTCTACTAATTTCGTGGATTTGCACGAACTAGATTAACCGCGAGTTCGCGTTGGCCGTCGGCACAGAATTCGCGTTGCGGTGCTGAGTTCTTTAGAATCGAAATTGGTTAATTGCACTAGAAATTTTTGGAATCAGTACTGCACGTGTTTACCGTAACGATACAAAACCGTAATGGCCGAACCACCGGCTTCGTCGTAGCAAGAGCCGTTGGCTTCTTCCCGGTGACGTCAAGCTCGGTGATTGGACAGCCTGACCGGCATCCAAGGTGGCTGCCGGTCTCGCTGAAGAGTGCTGCCGCGGTTCGTGTGGCGACGGTTGAAATCAACGCATTTTCGAACACCATGACTTATAACCGTATAATCTATAATTTATAAAGTAGGGGGGATTGAGCCAATAAGGCCTACGGTTATATTTAGTTGGAATATAACTCATTTGCTGTATTTATTATTTTACATTATATTACATTTCATTACATTACATTACATTATGTCGGCTATGTATGTCGGTTATGTTGGTTACGTATGTTGCGCGTTACACACTTTCTGTAGTTCCCAATTTGTGAACATCCTTAGCTGTTTTACCTGCATTCAGTTTACGTACATTCATTCATTTATTATTCATTCATTCCTTCATTTTGATGTTGATTGATTAAAGCTATACATTGATCTGATTCGATTTTTCTTGATTTATTGATTCATTTCTGCTTCATATTTCATTTCTGCTAGTTGCCTGTTACCATGATTTATTCTAGTTTCATTGATTTATTATTTTATTTTACTAACTAATATTATTTGACTGAGAGTTGTTTTTATTGGGCTCACGGGACTTTCCTGATCGCATGCGTTGTTGACGTTGTTTGACTTTACTGGTTGATTTTGTCTAAGTTAAATGTTTTATTCTATTTATTTATTCGGCCCTTCGTTCTGTGGCGATTCCTGATTCCGTTGATTCTGTTGTTCAGTTGTTCAGTTGTTTTGTATAATCTGTTTTCTGCGGCGCGATATGTAGTAATACAGTATGTCCTGCAATCTGCGCAATCTGTGGATCTTATTCGGGTTGATTCATTTGATTTCATTTTATTTTTCCTTATTGTTTGTAATTTGTAATTTATATGTAATTTATATTTATTTCATTCCACCCTATTACAAACGTATGATTGATATTTATATATAATAAATAACCGTAGTATTGATTTTACTAACTGATTTATCCTCCATCTTGATCTGTCTGGAAGCTTGATTTGATGTTCGTGTGCTTTATACCTTCGTGAAAGTACTGTATATCAGACTTATCCTTGATGATAAGTTTGAGGGTAAGTATGGATTCCTAGGATTGCGCGGCTGCACGATGGATGGTTTTGCAGTCGATAACTGTGTGTACCGGGTAACTGGCGCGCGGTAGGTAATTGCTGCGCGGCAGATAATTGGTCTGTGGATAACCGTTACGGAACCGTTACGGAGCGAGCGACCGAGTATTATGTGGTGGATGGAATATTTGCGGTTGGTAATATCTCTGGTGCTGCGGTTGGTTACCGACTAGGGATAGCTTTACGGCTTATCTTCGGGCAGTATTGCATGCTTTACTTATTACGATGCGTTTTGCTATCGTTATCTTTCGTAGGTACCTAACTTCTGGTTTTCATCGCGGTGATTTATTGAAAGTTGTTGAAGTATTTTCGCTTTTATTTCCGCTTTTCGGTTTTGAACGTTTATATATTCTGTATAATTAGTTGATTAATTTGATGATTTGGTGGTTAACTTGATGGTCGATAATCATTATGGTATGGACTAGGGAATTCGAACACTAGGTATCTATGTTCTTTATGGTTTATGGTCGCGCTCTTTATTTTACTTCGCCTGGTTTCCTATCTTAGTTGACGTCGACATGGTCATCGGTCATCTATGATGTGATGTGATACGAAGTGTTAAGTGATAAGTGTCAATTGAACTGAATTAATTAATTAATTGAATTGAATTTATTGAAATTATTGAATTTTGAATTTTCTAATTTAAATTTTGTATTTATTCGTGCCGATGTGATTGCTGTGACAGTGCGCGTACTAATGTGCTACGCTCGGAGGTATTGTATTGTAGTGTAATTGCAGTGTATTTGTTAATGTGGTATCATTAGCTCGGTTTTGTGCATTTTATGCATTCGGTGCATTTATATTACTTACTATTATATATTATATATTATATGCTGTATCATGTTATATTGTATTATGTTATAATATTGTATTATAGTATTGTTATTGTATTGTATTATACCGTGATGATATTGTATTATTTTATTTATGTTATTAATGTTATTACATCCAAGCTACGTTCAATCTACGTTCAATTGCGTTCAGCCTGCGTTCAATCTGTGACCATTTTAGGCATTGAATATATTATATGTTATATTATAATATTATTATTTTAGACCTTGGATTGTGTCCAGTTATTCAGCTATATTAGTTAGCTATGTTAGGCTATACTTAACCAGTATTCTGTATCAAATTGTATTGTATTGCATTATTATTATATAACTTCCTAACTTTCTATTCCATTATATTATTATAATTGAGTAAGTAAATGTACAGAGTAATTAACAATGGCATATGGCATATCGAATTGCATTGAATCAAATTACTTGATACAGATTATTAATATGTGTCTGCTTTATTTTACCTGCTGTGATTATAGCTGTGGTTATATCTGTGATGATTATATATGCGATTATATTTGCGGTTATATTTATTTGACTTAGTTTAATGGGTCTTGTATTTTTTGCGAGTTGCGTGGTCGGCGTGGTCAGAAAGTAACACGCCTGCGTAACGATCACAATAAACGTTGTATTTAACACAAAATATACAAGCAGTATTTACAAAGTCACTCGCGTGGTCTGAGAATCACACGAGTGGTCAAAATGTACAAGAAACACTACAATATTTACAGCGCGTTCTTAAACTACATTTAACGCGTGGACACTGTGTTAAGCGTGGACTGAACAATGTTTAACGTGAAGCGTGGACTGAAAATCTGTTGCGCGTGGGCAGAAACTAAGAGACTTGTTCGAAATGCGTAGACAGTGAAACACACGTGTTCTCACGTCGAACGATCGTACAAGAAGAACAAGAATCGATCATGGCGTCGATCGTGCCGGTTCCGCGTGGAGAGGGGACCGCGTGGACAAAGTGGGCCCGAGAGGTGCTGCCGCTATCGGTAACGACGCACCAACGAAGTATTTTCGTTGCCAACTTCGCCGTTCGGCGTAGAATTGGGGAATTTCGCCAACATGTATTATGGAATTTAGAAGAGTCTATCTGGATTGGATGGATTAATGAGTTTATATCATATGCATATATTGCGTTTATAATCCCTTTGCATATTTTAAGGGTGGGTTTGATTCTGATTCTGGTTTCTTGTTTCTTAGGTCTTAGCTCCTTAGTTCCTCTTGTAGTATCATGCATTGTTTCTAAGCTTTCGGGGGTTGTTTGGGCTCCTAGGCATTGTCAATTAATTTTAGACTATAAGAAGTATCATATATCCTTTAGCAATTTACATATGAATGACGTGTAACGACATTGGTTTATTGTTCGCTGTTCACTATTCACTATCCTTATTCTTTTCTTATTTTTATTCTTGGTCACTTGACATGTTTCAGTGACTTCTTCTTCAATTGAGTGTTACGTTTTACGTTCCATGTTCCTATAATATTATTCACTGCTCTTTTGTAGCTCTTCGTACCCCCCCTCAGGATAATGCTTTGCATACTATGTTTAATTCAATTCTAGTGCAGCTGTGACAGTTGTGAATCTGTGTATTTTGAATACTTACGGTACTTTATGCAATCTTTTGTACATTAATTACCCTTTCTTAATTACAATTCTGATTCTAATTTTGATTCTGATTTGGATAGTGTTAGTTCAGTATTGGTTAATACGGCTGGTGCTCAGGGAGGCATACGCTGCGGTAGTCCGTCCTGCATGATACAATGTCTTTATGGATTTCTATACATACATATATGCGTTATGGTTCCTTAAATTCTTTGAATTTCTTGACCGTGGATCTCATATGACTTTCTTATAGGAGTGTCTGACTTGGTTTAGCACCTATATGCCTTTTCTATTAATTGGTATTAAAGGGGGTTTAATGGAACTGCATCATTTAAACTGACTATGGTATGAGGAGTTTAATTAAGTATCTACATCGGTATACTTATTAAATTGATTATATTTGGAGTGTTTTCGTTACATATTATATATACACATATGTTCATTGTAATTTAGATCTATTGTAGTGTAGTTTAGTTTTCTTGTTCCTTTATATTATGATTCAGTAGTAATATGGTTGTATGTGGGGTTTATTATTTATTGTTTATTATTGATTAGTTTTCACCACGCGCTGTATTGCATCGACTCACCTGTATCAGTATTAATATTAATACCATACTTATCGGAGCGGTATTATAATCCAGTAACAATCTAATCTACTCAATTTATAACTATTTGAATTGTTTGATCTGCCTTATGGTTTATGCCGATTTAGGTCTCATGTGCTCCCCATATTATATCAGATGGGTATTCTCTTCTCCTGTTATGCGTTAATTACACTCTACCTCCACTTCCATTGGCTGGCGTTAGGGCTTCCTGCAAATAGACTAGGATTATGTTACATTTTACATTTAATACTATGGTTAATTTCTGATGTTAACAGTTCTGTCTCTTCCTATTATTCTCATTATGAGGTATATGTTGCTACTTATCTTTATTGATGATTTGCTCGCAATAATTTCTAATTGTTTTTTATTGCCTTCATTTGATCATTGATTGTACTCCATCATGTTCGCTTGCCAACCACGTTGAGGTTGTGGACGCGTAAATGTTCCTGCAAGTAAATTTAAGTAACTTAATAGTTTCAATGAATGGTTTCAATTATTAGTATTACATTACGCTCACCTATTTATTTTCTTCCCAGCTTACTTTCTGGTTATACCCGATATTCTATATTTTATTCTGTACCTTATTTACCTTTACCTCTGATAATAATTAGTAGTATTCTATGTTATGTTATGTTTGCTTCTCTTCTCTCATGGCTGGCTTGCTATTTGCTATATGTCTGGCGACTTTATTTTACTTTACGGTTCACATCCTTGGTTTATTTCATCTCAAATTTATGGTTTATCTTGAGTTTAATTTTATGTGATTATATTGTGCGCTAGTGTTGAATGTTAAATATTCCTCTTCTGCTATTTGGCTGCTCGGCTATATGTATGTATGTTTGACGTTTTAGGTTTTGGAGGTTTTGTTGGTCATTTGCTTATGTCCAGTTCACATATGCTCGCTTGCCTGTTTGCGTGCAATACTACTTATGTTTACTTCACAGTTTCTCACGTTCTCATATTGCTTACTGTTTCTTTTACTGTTAACTATTCATTAACTGCTCTATTGCATTAGGTGCATTAGATGCATATATATATTTATTTCCCGTTGTATTTGTGATTTGATTTAACCAGTTTTAGTATGTTTAGTATGTTTAGTATGTTTAGTATGCTTATTATGACAGCTGTTATTGAATGTATGGGCTCCTCTGTTCTATTCATGGGCTTCATGTTCTTATTAAGTCCTATTCATTATTCATTATTTATTTATTCATTCACTCATTCATTTATTCATTTATTTATTCATTTATTCTTTACTCATTATTTATTCATTATTTATCGTTGCATATTTGGGGCATTCGAAGCGCTATTTGAAGCGCTATGCTTGTCATGAGTGTGTGTGTGTGTGTGTAAAGTATGTATGAGACAGGCCATCGGGGATTGCAGCCTACCAAGATGTGGCACAGTCAACCGGGAAAAGGACTCGCCCCGGGCCCTGGCTGTGCTGAAGAGCAAGCCCTGTTAAAACAGGTGAACACATGGCGCGACCACCCGTTGAGCAGGAGCTCCGGTTCCTGGTCGTGGCCGAAGAAAAATGGCCTGTCCTCGTGGAAGGTCAGGTGGGCGTGATGACTGCAAGGATAAGCCACATCATCATTATCAACCAACCATGGTGGACGAAGATGGACACGGCCAACTGTGGAGATACGATGTCCCAGTTCCTGGCCGTGTTGAAGAGCAAGCTCCTGCCCTGGCAGGTGAACACATGGCGCGACAACCCGGAATGGGCTTACTTCGGTTCCTGGTCGTGGCCGAAGAAAAATCCTGTGCCTTACCGTACAGGTTGAAAATGTCCTACCGCTGGATCGGAGGTGCAACGGCGTGGATCCGCAGATGCCCCATGTGCCTAGCGCATGGGGTTTTTGCGGGCGGCCGCAATAACGCGAAATGCGTTGAAGTGCAGAAGCGTCGTTGTGGCTATACGCTGGTATTCCTTTATGAATTCTAACGAGTGAAAAGGTACCGGCGGCCCACGTTAGGGGAGAGGTTTTAGTGGGTAGTATGTCCAGCCACGGGAGTGCCCACTCTAGGTCGCCCCTTCAGGGCTGTGGCCGACCCTTGGGCTAAACTCAACCCTTAAGGGTTGGGTTGCCAGGTTGCCCCCTTCTGGCGTTGCCTCTTTGGGTTTGACCTCACCTCACGGGCGCCAGGCTGCCCCTTCAGGGCGGACATGAGTCCCACACTGCCCGGGTCCCCTCTAGCTGAATAGACGAAAAGGGGAACCAACCCGCGCGTGCGCAAACGCATTTCCTCTCCAATTGAACCAAAAAAAAAAAAGGTTTCAGGCGGACCCACGGACCTGGCCATGTGTACTGGCTGGGCGGGGAGGTGATACCCCGACGTGGCGCGTCCCCAGATGGCGGATAGGGGAATGCTCGCCATGCACTTTTCGCAGTGCATGGAGGGTAGGAGTGAAATAAAATAGCTCCCGCGGACCAAACACCAAGGGAAGGAAACCCCATCCTGTGACTGGGGGATAGAATACAGACACGGTAACCCCTGCCTGTCGTACAAGGCGACTGAAAGGGGGGCGTTTGCTGCTGTCGAAGTAGCCTCACAGATGACCCGGGGCGATGCCCGTGGGATCTACGGGTCCTGGCAGGGCCTCCCTTGCCGGTAAGGCCTGGGTCGGAGAGGCGAAAAGGTGGCTGCAGCGTCGTTCAGTTCTACAGGGGCCAGGCTGCGTGGCGGTCGGGTGCGGGTACCGAACCCGGAGTGCCCAAGCAATTACACCGTAACCCAGTGGTCACGTTTCGCTGGAACGGGGTGCTTGCCTTCATTGGCCGGCCCGCGAGGATGACAACCGCTATAAAAAATCTCTAGGCCCAAGCTGCGGTACGCGGTGATGAGGGCGCCCCTGGAGTCAGCGCCAGGGTTGGCTGATGGGTGCATCAGTCTCTAGCGGCCAACCCCGGGGTATCTGGCGACCCCCCGGGTGTACTAGCCTTACCCTGGTAAGGCGGCTCTGCCCGGGTGGACACACAGACCGACCCACTCGTGGGAACACTATGGATGACTTGAAACTAAAAATGCCAACAACAACAACAGACACTGGACGGGACGTACCGACGACGACTGCGGCTGTTCAACAGGACGCGAGACGGGAAACGGCCGCGGAGAATATGGCGCAGCCCAGCACTAGCAGGGTAACTGATGCGCGCCGCCTATCCGTCTGATTAACTAGGGCGCATGTGGAGTGGCCTCCCCTGAGGCCGGTACCAGGAGGGGCCGGAGTTTCCCCGGCGGCCTCTGATGCCCCCGCATCCAGAGAGAGTGAGGTGGACTTGGACTCGGACGAGTCACTCTCCTCGGCAGTATCTCTGGAGGCACGGCGCACGAGCAAGATGGGTCGCCCGCCGACCACGGGCCAGTACGCGTGGCTCGCGGCGGCTAAGCAGAGAGTCCTGGATGTCCAGCGCCGGGAACTTGACCTGCTGGAGGAGAGGAGGGTGCTCGATCCTAACGAGGACCCTATAGAACCGAGTCGCGGTAGCAGGTCGCTCCCGAACCCTGAGGATCTGGCGGAGGAAGTCAAGTCACCACGCGCGAACTTATTGCGCAGTCCTTGGAGTTCTTTCGCGACATCGACAAGGTCGCGGGCGCCTCCAAGGGGCTGAAAGGTAGATTGGTTCGCAAGCTGAGGATGGCCTCCCGCTACCTTAAGGCCATCCACACGGAAGCGGGAATCAGGGCTGCACCGGCCAGGGCCGATAAAGAGGTGAAGGAGCGTCGCGAACATCTGAAGCTGCGGGAGGAACAAGTGGCTGCCCAGGAGGCCCAAATCAACTTCCTGCAAAATAGCCTGGCAGACATTACGTGCACGGTCGCTGCCACAGAGGTGCCGACGCCTGAAGGCCCCGGCCCATCCAAAAGGTCGGCGAGGCCCGGCTCGCCGTTGTCTGGCGAATAGGCGGGCAGGAAAAGGAGGAAGGACGAAGTCGAAGCTTTTGACTTACCGTCTTGCCCGCCTGAATGTCCCGTGGTGCAAATCCCAATGCCAGCTGCTGCACCTGGAAAAGAGGAGGGGAAGGTTGGTGGCCTCGAGCCCGACCTGATGAGGGGATTTGCGGCTCTCCTCGAAAAGGGCCTGTCGGGGCTCCGGGCGGAGTTCAAAGCCGCTATTGCAGCCGTCCAGCCCCCGCCTAAGAGGGCGGAGCATGTTAAGGGGGGAGCTGCGGCTGCGACCATCCCCACTGCATCGAGGAAGGAAGCTGAGAGGCGGGTGCGGAATAGAACCCTGCCTGCCACGGAGGCGTTGCCGGTGCTCGCCTCAGCACCCGACCAACCGGCATCATTTGTCGAGGCTAGAATGGCCCGGATTGTCGAAGAACGGAGGACGGCGGATGGGATCTGGGTGACGGTGGTCGGCCGCCGCGCCAAAGCTGCAGACAAGAAGGCGGCAGCGGCCAAGGCCCCTCCCTCGCAGAGCTCCAAGGTGGTTGCCCAGAAGGGGCAGAAGAGAGGGGCGGCACCGGCGGTGAAGGGGCAAGGGGCCCAACCAGCCATGCAGAAGCCCCCCCGCCCTCCTCGTACTGCGGCGGTCACTATCAATCTAGCTGCCGAGGCTAAGGTCTCATACGCCGAGGCCATGCTCATGGCCCGGGAGCGGGTCAAGTTGGAGGAGCTGGGCATCACGGCGTTGATGCCCAGAAGAGCTCGGACCGGTGGCTTGGTCCTCGTGTTATCTGGGGAGGACAGGACGGAGAACGCTGCCAAGTTGGCTGACCGACTCCGCCAGGTGTTCAGTGGCACGGAGGTGAGGGTTGCTCGCCCCATAAAAATGGGCGAGGTTAGGGTGACCGGTCTCGGCGACTCGGTCACCCTGGAGGAGGTGGCGGCCGCATTGGCCGCTGTGGGGGGTTGTTCCGCTGAAGAAATTAAAATGGGGGAGATTCGCACCTGCCCCCAAGGGATGGGAACTATCTGGGCGAGATGCCCTCTAGCGGCACTCAAAAAGTTATCCGCCTCTGGGAGGGTTATGGTCGGGTGTTGCTCGGCCAGAATACAGGCGCTACCACCGCAGCCATTGCAGTGCTATCGCTGCCTGGAAAGAGGGCATGATAGAGAGCGATGCACCTGCGAAGCTGATAGGTCTGACCGCTGCTATGCGTGCGGAGAGTCGGGCCACGTGGCCAGCAAGTGTAACGCCACCCCGCGGTGCCCCTCTGTGCGGACCTGGGGCGGCCCGCGGGGCATCGATTGGGGGCAAAAGGTTGTGCCCCCTCCTCCTCCCAAGGGAAGAAGAAGAGTGCCGTTGATGGGGCAGGAACAGCCCCCAAGGAACAGGCATCAAGGACCAAGCCTGCGGAGTCGAAGAAGGGGGGCAAGAAAAATTCTCCTGCTAAGTCGGCGAGTAAAAATGCCGCGGAGGCGGCTCGTAAAGCCTAGGTATGCGGCGCAAGGGCACTATACTTCAGGCCAACTTGAACCACTCGGCCAGGGCTCAGGACATGTTGTTCCAAACCCTGGCCGAGTGGAAGGCTGGGTTGGCGGTGGCCGTGGAGCCGTACTGAGCCCTCTGCACACCAGATTGGTTCGGGGACAAGGACGGCTCCGTGGCGATTATTGGCACCGCAGTACCCCCACACCCCGCCCCACTGGAACGGGGCAGGGGGTTCGTCGGCGTGCCGTGGGGTGAAATAGCGGTGGTGGGGCTCTATGCCCCGCCCAGATGGCCTCTCGCGCAATATGAACAGTACCTGGACCGGGTGGGGGACATTGCCTCCCGTTGTTCCCCCAGGCCAGTGCTAGTCCTCGGGGACTTTAATGCCCATGCGTCACTTTGGGGCTCCCCGAGAACAGACGCGAGAGGCAGGGCGGTCATAAATTGGGCAGCGGGGCTAGGACTCCACCTGCTCAATGTGGGGTCCGTTAGCACCTGCGTGCGTGCCCACTGGGAGTGTATAGTCGATCTGTCTTTCGCTACTCCCCTGGCCGCGCGTATGGTGCAGAGATGGAGGGTGGTGGAAGAGGCGGTCACACTTAGTGACCATCCATACATACGCCTCGACCTTACCACCACCGCCCGCCACCCCTGTGGACCACCACCGCTACGATGAGCGCTGACGAGGATGGACGAGGACGTGCTGATGGCTGCAGCCCTCGCTCTGGCCTCGCTGCCCACACCTGCCGGGTCGGTCGCGGACATTAGGGAGGAAGTAGAATGGTTCCGGGGAGCCATGAAGGCGGTGTGCGACGCCGCCATGCTCCGGGCCAAGAACTGCCCCAGGCGGGCCGCCTACTGGTGGACGGGCGAAAGTGGTGATCTGAGACGAGATTGTCTCGCAGCCCGTCGCCAGTGGCAAAGGGTCCGCAGAAGAATGACATTCCGCGACCCAGCGAGGGAGGAGGTTCTGTACGGGCAGTACCGAGTTTTGGAGACTGCCCTACAGGCAGCCATCAGGGAGTCTAAATCCCGGGCATGGGTCGAGCTCCTAGGCGCTCTCCAGAAGGACCCATGGGGGCGCCCATACAAAATGGTGATGGGCAAGCTTAAGCCCTGGGCGCCCCCGGTCACGGAGAGCCTCTACCCCCAGTTTTTGGGACGGGTAGTCGACACTTTGTTCCCTCGAGGGAGGGAACACACCCGCCCCCCGCCGGACCACGATGAGGTGGATTGGTCCGACGAACTGGGGGTCACGGAGGGGGAGCTGCCCGGGGTGATTAAACGGATGGGGGCCCGAAACACTGCTCCGGGCCCCGATGGCGTCCCCGGCCGTGCATGGGTGAAGGCTCTACGCGTCCTCGGTCCGAGATTGAGATGCCTCTTCAGCGCCTGCATTAAGGATGGAGTCTTCCCAGAACAGTGGAATACGGGGCGGCTAGTCCTCATCCGGAAGGATGGGGGACCCGCCGACAGTCCCTCGGCCTATCGGCCCATCGTGCTGTTGGAAGAGGTGGGGAAGTTGTACGAGCGGATTCTGGTATCCCGCCTCGTCCAGCACCTGTCCCACGAGGGTCTCGACTTGGCCGAGTCGCAATATGGCTTCAGGCGGGGGCGCAGCACTATCGACGCAATCCAGTCGATGCGCTCCCGCTGCAACTCGGCCACGTCCCGGGGTAGGGTGGCGTTAGGCGTTAGTCTAGACATCGTCAACGCCTTCAACACCCTGCCTCACGGAACGATAAGGGGGGCGCTGATACGCCATAACGCGCCCCTCTACATGAGGAGGATCGTCGGCGACTACCTCCGGAACAGAAAGATTGTGTACAGCGGCCGGGATGGCCAGATGCAAGAGAGGGACGTGGACTGTGGCGTACCCCAGGGATCTGCGAAAGGTCCCACACTTTGGGACCTGGGGTACGACCCGGTCTTGCGGGTCGAGCTCCCGACCGGTGTGAGCCTCACGTGCTTCGCAGATGATACGCAAGTGTTGGCCGTCGGTCGGGGGTGGAGAAGGACTAGCCGCCTCGCCGAGATTGGCGTCGCTGCCGTTGGCACGGGGATCCGGCGGCTGGGGCTTCAGCTAGCTCCTCACAAAACCGAGGCGATGTGGTTTCACTCGCCTCGGCGTGGGGTTGCGCCACCGCCCCAGTTGGTGGTCCATGTGAGTGGAGTCGACGTCCAGGTGGGGAAGCGCCACAGGTACTTGGGCCTCCACCTGGGCAGCCACTGGCGCTTCGAGGAGCACCTCGGTCGTCTGTCCCAATATCGGGGGCCCAACGAAAAGTTTCGCCGTCTCTACGTGGGGATCGAGCGGAGCATGGTCCTCTATGGTGCGCCCATATGGGCGAACGCCCTGATGGATTCCCGGCGCGGCCAGCAACTGGTGCGCCGGGCAGAGAGGAGGATAGCCATCAGGGTAATCAGAGGTTACCGCACGGTCCGCTACGAGGCGGCAATAACCCTGGCGGGGGTTGTCCCCTTCAAGTTCCAGGCGGAGGGTGACGCCAAAGTCTCCTGGCGTGTGCGTGCTCTTCGTCTGGACGGGATCCCGCCAGAAGAGATGACCGAAGCTGTTGCTAGGATTAGGCGCCAGGCCCGGCAGAGAGCCCTGGGTCGGTGGCGACACGAGCTCGTCGAGAGCGGCGCCACCGCCCAGCGCGTAGCCGGGGTGATCCTTCCAGTGCTCAAGAAATGGAGGGACCGCGGCAACGGAAGGCTCACGTTTAGGACCACTCAGGTGCTCACCGGACACGGTTGTTTCGGTGAGTTCCTGCACTGGATCCGGGCGGAGGGGACGGCAGCATGCCATCACTGCGGGGCGGGGCGGGACACGCGCAACACACCCTCGAGCACTGTCCAGCGTTTGCGCGGGCTCGTCACGCCCTGCGGTGCGAAGTTGGTGGTGATCTCCCGCCGGCGGCACTTGTCATAGAGATGCTCGCCGGCGAGAATCAGTGGAGGGCGGTGACCGGTTACTGCGAAACGGTGAAGGAGGAAGCGGAGCGGGGTCGGGACAGAACCGATCCCATCCGCAGAAGAAGGAGGGGGCGTCGTCGGGGCAGACCCCCTGAAGGCGTCACCTGAGGGAGATGCGGCGGTGGGCCGTGAAGATGTTACATACCAGGCCCACCGCCCCCAACGGGGAGAAAAGGATGGGGTGAGCACCCTCTCCACCTGAAGAGGAGTTCTGTGAGGGGCACCAGTCACCCCCTCGAAGAGAAGCACCGGGGAGGGGCGAACGCGCCTCCCCCAACACCGATCGCGCGGCCCCGCGGAACTTATGCGGGGCCGCAGGGCCGCAGGGGGCCGGGGCTGGGGCCTCGGTCCCTTTTGCACGCAGCCCGAGGAGTGCCGTCATCGGGTGTGGCCCCCGATGGCGGCGGAGTTTGGCACGTAGGGGGAGGTCGAAAGCTAGACCCTCCCCATAGCAAGGCGGCGTCAACGCGCCATGGGTGTTTGGGCCCCGGTGTTGTTCGTCAGATGTCCCGGGGCCCTCCCCAACACACAGCGTAGGCCACCGTGGGGGTTTTAGCCGGTAAAAATCCGGCACTACCCTCGGCTCCTCCCCAGGAGGGCTGGGGGTGTCTTTCGATGATTACCCCCACGTAGAAAAAAAAAGAGGTTTCACGAGTAATCCATTGTGGATCTGGGCTGGGCGTCCCCTATGGCCGGGCGCATGGTGCAAAATGGGAGGGTGGCGGCGAGGGAGACGCTGAGTGATCATCTATACATCACCTTCAGCTACTCCCTACCGACCGTCCCAGGGCGGCGCGTGGCCCGCCACTGCGTCTCTGGGAGCTGCGAAGAGGCTGAACAAGGACATGCTGATGGCCGCAGCCCTTGCCGGGCCGGTCGCGGACGTTGAGGGGGAGGCCAAGTGGTTCCGGGAGGCGATCACCGCAATATGCGACACCACCATGCCCCGGGCCCCGCGCCTGCCCCCCCGGAGGGCGGTGTACTGGTGGTCGGGCGACATTGCGGATCTCCGATCCGAGGGTCAGCACGCCCGGCGCCAGTGGCAGCGCGCCCGAAGGGCTCGAGACGCAACCCGGCGAGGGAGGATCTGCTGAGGGGCACATACCGGGTCTTCGTGGTAGCCCTGAGGCAGGCCATCAGGGACGCGAAATCCCGGGCGTGGGAGGAGCTCCAGGGCTCTCTGGACGAGGACCCGTGGGGTCGCCCTTACCGGATGGTCATGGGCAAGCTCCGCGGACGGGCGCCCCCGGTCTCAGAGAGCCTGGACCCCCAGCTGTTGACGCGGGTAATAGACATCCTCTTCCCCCGTTCCGGGGGAACGTCACGCCCGCGCCACCAGCAAGGTCCGGCGGAGCCCGTCGCCTGGTCCGCCGACCTGGGGGGCACAGGGGAGGAGCTCGACGATGCCGTCAGAAGGCTCGGGGCCAAGAACACCGCCCCGGGCTTGGACGGCATCCCCGGCCGCGCCTGGGTTATCGCGTCCGGCGTCCTAGGTCCGAGGCTGTGCCGCCTCTACAGCGCCGCTTTGGAGCAGGGGGTGTTCCCCTCGATTTGGAAGGAAGGGCAGCTGGTCCTCCTCCGAAAGGACGGACGGCCCGCAGATTCTCCCTCTGCGTACCGGCCCATTGTGCTGTTGGACGAGGTGGGAAAGCTCTTCGAGCGTGTCATCGCAAACCGCCGCGTCCACCACCTGTCGAGGGTTGATCCTGATCTGGCCGACATCCAGTTCGAGTTTCGCAAGGGTTGCAGCACCATCGACGCTATCCAGCGGGTACGCACCCTCGCCGAGTCGGCCACGTCCCGGGGTGGGGTGGCGCTGGGCGTCTCCTTGGACGTTACATACGCGTTCAACACCCTGCCCCGTGGGACGATACGGGGGGCGCTGGTTCACCACAACGTCCCCCCGTATCAGCAGTGGATCATCGGGGCCTTCTTGGATGGAAGGTGGATACTGTACACGGGCCGGGAGGGTACGCTGCAGTGGAGAGAGGACGACCGCGGTGTGCCCCAGGGGCCAAACTGGGCCCCCCCTTATGGAACGTGGGGTAAAACGCGACGCGGCGGGTGAACCTCCCGCCTGGGGTGTGGGCCACGGTATTCGCAGATGACTACTACCTGCTGGCCACCGGGCGGGACTGGTTGAGGACCTGCCGTCGTGCCGAAGTGGGGGTCGCCGTCGTGTGAAGAGCGATCCCGGGGCTGGGTCTGGCGCTGGTTCCTCACAAGACCGAGGCCATGTGGTACTTCGAGCCTCGGCGTGGGGTAGCCCCTCCGGCCCAGCTCTGGCTCGAGGTCGACGGGTGCCGGATCGTGATCGGCCGGGGTCATCGATACCTCGGCCTGTATCTCGACAGCCACTGGCGGTTCGATGTTCACTTCGACCGCCTGGCTCCCCGATTGGAACAAGTGGCGACCAATGTTGGCCGCCTGTTGCCCAACCTCGGGGGGCCGGGAGTGAGGGTTCGCCGCCTATATGTGGAAATCGTCCGGTCCGTAGCCTTAAACGGGGCTCCGATATGGGCCGGCGATCTGGCGGTCAGCAGGCACAGCTGCACTATGCTGCGGCGGGTGGAGCGCCGGCTGGCCATCAGGATCGTGCGGGGCTACTGCACGATCCCGTACGAGGGGGCGATTGTCCTGGCGGTTCTCATCCCACTCCGGTACCAAGGCGGAGGTCGAATCCAGTACATACTGGTATTCGCGAACCCTCCGCCAGGCCGGGGAAGACCCACCTGGGCCGACGATCGAGGAACACCGGAGCCAGGCCCAACTGGTCGCGGCAGAAAGGTGGCAGAGATCCCTAGCAGAGGGGCCTGCCGCCGGAAGCCGCGCCGTCGGGGCGGTCCTGCCGATGATATCGGAGTGGCGGGACCGCGGCCACGGCGGCCTGTCGTTCCGGGTCACGCTGTTGCTCTCCGGACACGGGGTGTTCGGGGTGTTCCTGTGCCGGAGGAACAGGGAATGAACCCCCCACTGTTGGCTCTGCGGGGCGGTGCATGACACCGTACAACACACGCTGGCGGAGTGCCCGGTGTTTGCGGTGGCCCGCCAAGCCCTGATGGCAGAAATAGGGGAGGATCTCTCGCCGGCAGGCGTCGTGAGACAGATGCTTGACGGCGAGACAGAATGGAGGGCCGTGACCACCTTCTGCGAGGAGGTCATTGCCCTCAAGGAGAGGTCCGAGCGGGATCGTGAATGTTACGATCCCGCCCGGTGAGGTCGCGGACGTGGGACGCGACGACGTCGCCAGGATCAGCCGCCGTTATGGGCGCGGGGGGGCGATGGCGTCTTTCGCTGTTTGCCCTCCCCGCGCGACGGATGCGGGACGGGGTAGTGTAGCGGGAGGGCCCGTGTTCCCTCCCGCCTCCTGGGGAGATTTTACGGGGGTGTTTATTGTGGGGGCGGGAGGGGTCGCGGTGTTCCCTCCCGCCCCGGACGAAATTAGCCCGGAGGGGCCTTTCCGTCCGCCTCGGTGGGGCCGGGTGACTCCGGGCGGAGAGTGGCGATTTCCCTCCCACGTTGGGAGTGGCGCTGGCCCCCTCAGGGGGGGTGCAGCGGAGCCGAGGGAGTCCCCCTGGAGGGTGGCCGGCCACGGCTCACCGCAGCCCACAGGGGGGCGACTCGGCGGGCCGCAGGCGCCCTGTTTGGGCGCCATTGCACGCGGACCCGGGGTTTAGCCGGCGCCGGAAGCCGGCGGAGCGAAGTGCTGCGCCTGATCTTCCTCACGGGCGGATGGGGGGTTGCTCCTCCCCGTAGCCTGTGAGGAGATCGAGGCGCGGGGACTGCAGGCGGTACGGGCTGGGGTCCCGGCCGCCATTGCACGCAGGTCCCCCGCGATGGAGCCGACACCGGGTGCGACACCTGGTGCCTGCTGGGGGAATTGTTACATCCCCGGTGTGGTGCGCCTTCAGCGCACGGCGGGGGAGGCTCCGGAGTTATAGTAATCAGGTCCCGGAGCCTCTGCCATACGCCAGAGGAGGTCGCCGTGGGGTTTAGTCAGTAGGAATCTGACACTCCCCCGCTGCCCTCCCCCAGGGGCGCAGCGGGTCTTATGCAAGATTTCCCCACGAAAGAAAAAAAAAGGTTAGGTTAGGTTAGGTTAGGTTGCAGTCTCGTGCTGGCTGCCAAGCTTGCCGGACGTGTCGTTCGAGGGTCCCGTGGCCTGCCAGGCATCTGGCGCTGTGGGGGTGCATCGTTCTTTGTTTCCTTGATTTTTCTTGATTTTCTACAACTTCTTCGGTTTTGCTTCGGTTTTGCAACATCAGTAATTCCTACGATTTCGCGACCTCTGCGGCCCTTGCTGTGCTTCGCGGCGCCTCACGCGTATGTGGATACTAAGTGCTAGGTTATCTTCTTTGGTGCATGTGTGTGCGCGTTCTTTTTATGTCTCCTCGTAATCTGTG